>NC_069501.1:493560694-493678194 GCF_027579735.1 Bombina bombina | reverse complement strand
TGAGAGGGTAGGGGAAGTGGGAGGGATATTTAATGCTTTGTTTGGGGTGTCTTTGCCTCCTCCTTGTGGTCAGGTGAAGTATTGCCCATAGGTAATTAATGAATTCTCACTGCCAAGAAAGAAAATAAATTATCAGGTAAGCATAAATTATGTTATTTTTAATCCATTTCTCATCCGTATTGTACTGCTTTTAGTTACAGATTCAGTCGCATTATTTCCTCCATGTGTTTTACAGATGATGAAGGAAGTTATATTTGTTTTCTTAACTGTTTATTCCCTTTCTTCACATTCTAAATGAAAACCACACTTTCTGGCTTTGTGCTAATTTTTCAGTGTAGCTCATTTTCCTGTTCTCTACCACTTTTTCTCATTGACTAAAACTTTAAATCTTGAGGTTGATGGAAGTGAAGAAATACCCTGATGAATACTTTGACGTTTCTGGCTTTCTCAAAGTAGTGGCTTTATATTTAACCAAGGATCCTGAGTTCTCTTCTGCCACTTGTGCTGTCACTGAAAATGTGAAGAGGAGGATTTCATGGCAAATGCAAAAATATCCCCTATCTCACAATGATCCCTGATAATCAATACATTGTCAGACTAAGAAATTGCCTTTTTTCTTCACCAGTCTGGTGATATATTTAAAAATGTGGACTGACCCTTCTTTGTTCTAACGAGTGGGTTAATATTGTAGTGGAGTTGGGTTGAATTGGGGGGTTATGGCGCTTTAGGACTTCATAGTGTAGTGGGTTTAGCTTGGGCAAGGGTTCATGGCGCTTTAGGGGTTAATAGTGTAGGGCTGTGTAGTGGTTTTATTGGGTTGTTTATTTTACATTAAAAGAATAAGGAATAAACAAATGTATTAAAGCTTTTCATTAAAGGGACAGTATACACCAATTTTCATATAACTGCATGTAATAGACACTACTATAAAGAGGAATATGCACAGATACTGATATAAAAATCCAGTATAAAACCTTTTAAAAACTTAGAAGCTCCCAGTTTAGCACTGTTGATGAGGTAATCTGGTACACCCACTGAAAGGGACCAGGTAAACAAAAAGAGCCCCCCTCTGCATATGAAAAGAGAGATAACATAAACAGGAGCCAGCAGGAGTCTGTAAACGAGCGTATACATCTAACACTGTGGGGCTTGGTTAGGAGTCTGGAAATCAGCACAATGTTCTTAAGAAATAAGCAATACTTAGTGAAAACACTTTCAGATGGGCTATATAAATGGATCATCTACAAAACATTTATGTAAAGAAAAATCTAGTGTACAATGTCCCTTTTAATACATTCTTTATTTTTTTATCCGCTTGTGTACCGAATGCACACATTGGGTAATGAACAGGTGTAACACCTGTAAAAGGAATCACTTACTTTATATCTTCAATGTAGGTGGCGATACTGCTATGAAAATATTACCAGCATTGGATTAGCATTGCCACCCACTAAGATTTATTGTAAAACGTCTCTCAACGAGATAGCCTTCAAACACCGATTTCAGCCCTTTTAAATATTTCACAGGCAGTCTCGATCCCACAGCGGATCCCTTTTGAATATATCACTACTTCGAGAATGTTTAAATCATCAGGGCTTTCTATCACAGATCCATCTTATATACTTAAAGGGACAGGAAACCCAGAATTTTTCTTTCATGATTCAGATACAGAATATAATTTTAAACAACATTCCAATTTACTTATTGTATCTAATTTGTTTCATTCTTTAGATATTTTTTTGTTTGAAGAAATAATCACACGTGGCATCTATGTGCAGCCACCAATCAGCAACTACTGAGCCTATCTAGATCTGCTTTTCAACACAGGATATCAAGAGAATGAAGCAAATTAGATAATAGAAGTAAAATGAAAATTGGTTTAAAATGGCATGCTTTCTAAATCATAAAATAAAAAAAAAGCTTTAATTAATCTTTAAGCATTTTCCCAACTTTTGTCTGTCACCAATGAAAAATGCAAAATTGAAAAAAACTCCTGAAATGTAACTCTCTCCTTTTGCAGGTTCTAAAAGTAAATGTGCTGGGTCATAGAAAGAGGATTCTAGCATCCTTAGCAGAGAGACCATGTGAAGACCCCCCACAGAAACCTCCCAGATTCTCTCAATTCCGGGTAAGACTTGGACTTTTTTGGATTATGTGACAACATCCTCATACCTACCATGTAGAGTCTTTAAAGGGACAAATTTATTTATTATTTGAAACGTTTGCCTGTTGTATATCCACAGTGAAAATATGAGAAACAAATGTTTTCTCTGTAGAAAAGCTACGTAAATTGGAAACAATAGAAGTGCTTAATCTCCCAGTGAGGGTATGAGGGAGAAGAGAGATTTTGTATGTGAAATAGCTGTTTGTGCTTATCATTTGAATTCCTAAAATAAATACTTGAAGACTCAGCCTGTTGTTATGGGCATGAACTAGGTGATGTTTTTAATGAGAAAAACAGCTATTTCAAATACAGAAATAAACATGATGGAAGTGTTTCCCATAGATTTAATACTATGCAGTGGGTATAACAAGTCATTTGGAACACTTTAAGGCGAAACACATTTAATAGTACAATATCCGTTTAACAACTGGCTTCACGAGCCGTGCTGCCTTATTACGTTTTACAATCTTGTCATTAGTTGAATCACCTGAAACCTAATTTACTGTTTTTTTCTCCTAGTGTCCAGACCTTCCACCCCGTGTTTCTTCCTCTGCCTTTGGCCTTGTGGAGCAAAGTCCTGGATCTGAGTCAGGACGAAGCTGGGCAGAGGGAGCAGAGAGCCGAGGTGGTCGTCAGAGAGTGCAGGTATCTCAGATTCCTATGACATAAAGAGTGTAGTTATTTATCCCTTATTCGTAAATAGCATAGCTATATTAAAGTCAATACTGTCAATGCATATTGTTATGTTAGGTGCAATTAACGCATCTGCAACCTAAGTGATACTCCAAAAGAAATCCACAATTTAAAAAGCTATATCTTGTGTTTCACTATTTATTTTTTTAACTCATATATTTGTCGTTTCCTATACAGGAGGAAGCTAGATTAACCTTGCGTCCTCCCAGCATGGCTACTCCATATGCCCCTCTACAGAACTGGCAGCACCAGCCTGAGAAGTTAATATTTGAGTCTTGTGGTTATGAAGCCAGTGTGAGTAAAAATGGGAAAGCAAGGGTGTGTGAATTATGTGGTGAGGCTATAAGAATGATGTAAATTTGATCCTTCATCTTATGTCGTTCCTGCAATATTGATAAAGTCCTTCACGTTCTCTTTCTGTCATTAGTATTTGGGATCAATGCAAATTAAAGACTTGAGAGGGACAGAATCCACTCAAGATGCCTGTGCCAAGATGAGGGTGAGTAAACAAAATTAAGAATGAGATCCTTTTTTACATGGAATCTGGTAAGACCAGTTGTGCATCACTAGATTTGGTAAGTCAGAATATTTAAAATTCCTACTAAGCCATTTCTTTTATTTTTCTACAGAAGTCCACAGAGCAGATGAAGAAAATTCCTCGGATAACTCTATCCATCAGCTACAAAGGAGTCAAGTTCATTGATGCATCAAATCAGGTAGGAGATCCAACCACTTTAAAAGTCCAAAATTGTATATTTTCTGATTACAAATGCGGTCGTGTGAAGCAAATGTGAATTACACACTTAATTAGTGGACTGTTTGGAGAGAGAGAAACTTAAAGGGACTTCGGACACAAATTGGATGCTGTATGAAACATTTTTTTGGTCACTTTTTTTCTTTATCGCCTCACTAGAACAAAAGGACCCATGCTAATCAATCACAGCCTTATAAATGTATATGTGGTTTAAATGTGCATTATTGTTAAAGGGACAGTAAACACCTTGTAATTGCTATAGAATAACATACCAACAAAATCTAGACATTTTTAAAACAAATTCACATTATTATTACTGTCATTTTTTTGTATATTACCTGCTGCCACTGTTTTTCAATAGCCAAACTCCACCCAGCACTTTTCTTATTTGGAAGAACTAATATGGCATTATTTGGCAGGGGTGTGCAGCTGACAAAGCTGGCTATGGTCATAGTGTAGAAAGTTCATAGTTTTGCACTTCTGTTATCTACTAAAAGCTAAGTAGAGAACAAAATGTAGCATGGTTAGCCTTGAGAAGTCTGCAGAGTGCTTTTAAAGTTCTGAGAATTAAAATAACAACAATTTCTCAGAGCTAAATTACATGAAAATGGTGTAAAATAAATTATACTATACTTAAATAAAATAAATAAATTATACCATACTTATTTACCATAAGTGGTTCCTGAAACAGAAGTCTCCTGTTGCATTTTAAGTCTAGTTGTTGTTGCAGGTTCATATTAAATGAAAATGATTTCTACTCATAACTTATGTCCATGGAGAAAATATTATGCATCTTGTTTTGTTAGGTGTATGTCTCAATCCCCCAAACACACACACAAACATACAACTTTGCTCCTACCCCCAATATTTTTTTCAGTGTTCCCTAGACTACAGCAAATATTTGTTATTTGTTATAATTTATTTAAAAAATGTAAATTATTGCATTTTGCATTCATCTAACTGCCAAATGGTGGTATGAAATACAGTATGCCAAAATTGTCCTAGATCAATATACCTTGGGTTGTCTACTTTAAAAATATATATCGTTTTTGGGGTCCGTTTTAAGAATTTGGGCAGTTCTGCTATATCAAATAAGAGTTACTCCATTGCATCATTTTAGAACATGAATATACAAAGGCTGCAGATAAAGACCTTAAAATTATCAAAACTAATAAATATATACGTTTGGTCTTAGCTGTATCAGAGTTTGACTATGAACAAATAAAAATAAAATGTATCACAATGGTGAAATACACAAATAGAAAATAATGTGAAATAAAATGTGTCGAAATAAAGAATCAGATACACTGTAAACACTTAAACACAGCAAACGGGTTTAATTAAAAACAAACACAGACATAAATCACTAAGGGCTAAAAACAGCTTTGCATGTATCCAACGTACGTTTCCCTGGATGAAAAAGCTGGAATCATTCAGGGAAACGTACGTTTGAGTTTTATCACTTACACTGGCTTGTCACAAAGAAGGGTGAAACAAGCAAATGGCTGCTACCTTGAGCTCGCTGTGTATATACGTGATCCTGTGAAGTTAGGACACTGACACAAAAGCGTTTGCATACCTGCAAAGCTGTTTTTAATTCTTAGTGATTTATGTCTGTCTGTTTTGAATTAAACCTGTTTGCTGTGAACCAGGAAGTGTTTATGTTTAAGCGCTTACACTGAGAGCTAAGTTATAACTCTCCTACACGTGAGTAGGATTATCTCAAGTGGGGGATTGTTACCTTACATATTCTGGCTTGTACTAGGTTTGCTTTTCTCTTTCGTTGAGGATTGCTTCTGAGGATTCATAAGAACAGGATTAAAGTTTGTCTTTGTGCCTTACTCAAGAGGATTCTGACTTTATTTGATATCTGGCATTTTAATGGTCTGTATCTGATTCTTTATTTGAACACATTTTATTTCACACTGACAATGAACAAATGTTGATGTTTTTTTTCTACATGTGGAAAGCTATGTGTTTTTGTGGTGATAATCATTTTATAAATATGTCCTCATGCAAATGCAGAGGTCCACCCATTTCAAGTATCTACTCTCCCTAGGTGGTATTTTTATTTTAAGGTGGAATAAATTATATACAGGTAGCCCTCAGTTTACTCCGGGGTTAGGTTCCAGAAGGAATGGTTGTAAATTGAAACCCAGTTTATAATGTAAGTCAATGGAAAGTGAGGGAGTTAGATTCCAGGCCCCTCTCAAAATTGTCATAAGTAACACCGAATACATTATTTTTAAAGCTTTGAAATGAAGACTTTAAATGCTAAACAGCATTATAAACCTAATTAAATAATCACACAACAGACTGTATCATCAAACTAAGTTTAATGAACAAAAACATAATTTATGTAAGAACTTACCTGATAAATTCATTTCTTTCATATTAGCAAGAGTCCATGAGCTAGTGACGTATGGGATATACATTCCTACCAGGAGGGGCAAAGTTTCCCAAACCTCAAAATGCCTATAAATACACCCCTCACCACACCCACAATTCAGTTTAACTAATAGCCAAGAAGTGGGGTGATAAGAAAGGAGCGAAAGCATCAAAAAAAAGAATTGGAATAATTGTGCTTTATACAAAAAAATCATAACCACCACAAAAAAGGGTGGGCCTCATGGACTCTTGCTAATATGAAAGAAATGAATTTATCAGGTAAGTTCTTACATAAATTATGTTTTCTTTCATGTAATTAGCAAGAGTCCATGAGCTAGTGACGTATGGGATAATAAATACCCAAGATGTGGAACTTCCACGCAAGAGTCACTAGAGAGGGAGGGATAAAATAAAGACAGCCAATTCCGCTGAAAAATAATAATCCACAACCCAAAACAAAGGTTTAATCTCAATAATGAAAAAAAATGAAATTATAAACAGAAGAATCAAACTGAAACAGCTGCCTGAAGTACTTTTCTACCAAAAACTGCTTCAGAAGAAGAAAACACATCAAAATGGTAGAATTTAGTAAAAGTATGCAAAGAAGACCAAGTTGCTGCTTTGCAAATCTGATCAACAGAAGCTTCATTCCTAACACCCAGGAAGTAGAAACTGACCTAGTAGAATGAGCCGTAATTCTTTGAGGCGGGGATTTACCTAAAGATTTCTAAAATCTTTAGTAGCTTCAACATAATATTTCAAAGCTCTTACTACATCCAAAGAATGTAAAGATCTCTCCTTTGAATTCTTAGGATTAGGACACAATGAAGGAACAACAATTTCTCTACTAATGTTGTTAGAATTCACAACCTTAGGTAAAAAATTTAAATGAAGTCCGCAACACTGCCTTATCCTGATGAAAAATCAGAAAAGGAGATTCAGAAGAAAGAGCAGATAACTCAGAAACTCTTCTAGCAGAAGAGATGGCCAAAAGGAACAGAACTTTCCAAGAAAGTAATTTAATGTCCAGAGAATGCATAGGTTCAAACAGAGGAGCTTGTAAAGCCCTCAGAACCAAATTAAGACTCCAAGGAGGAGAGATTGACTTAATGACAGGTTTGATACGAACCAAAGCCTGTACAAAACAATGAATATCAGGAAGATTAGCAATCTTTCTGTGAAAAAGAACAGAAAGAGCAGAGATTTGTCCTTTCAAGGAACTTGCAGACAAACCTTTATCCAAACCATCCTGAAGAAACTGTAAAATTCTAGGAATTCTAAAAGAATGCCAGGAGAATTTATGAGAAGAACACCAAGAAATGTAAGTCTTCCAGACTCGATAATAAATCCTCCTAGACACAGATTTACGAGCCTGTAACATAGTATTAATTACTGAGTCAGAGAAACCTCTATGACTAAGAATCAAGCGTTCAATTTCCATACCTTCAAATTTAATGATTTGAGATCCTGATGGAAAAAAGGGCCTTAACGGAAGAGTCCAAGGTTGGCAACTGGCCATCCGAATGAGATCCGCATACCAAAACCTGTGAGGCCATGCTGGAGCCACCAGCAGTACAAACTAACGTTCCATTAGAAGTTTGGAAATCACTTTTGGAAGAAGAACTAGAGGCGGAAAGATATAGGCAGGATGATAATCCCAAGGAAGCGACAACGCGTCCACTGCCTCCGCCTGAGGATCCCTGGATCTGGACAGATACCTGGGAAGTTTCTTGTTTAGATGAGAGGCCATCAGATCTATTTCTGGAAGTCCCCAGATTTGAACAATCTGAAGAAAAACCTCTGGGTGAAGGGACCATTCGCCCGGATGTAACGTCTGGCGACTGAGATAATCCGCTTCCCAATTGTCTACACCTGGGATATGAACCGCAGAGATTAGACAGGAGCTGGATTCCGCCCATACAAGTATCCGAGATACTTCTTTCATATCCTGAGGACTGTGAGTCCCACCCTGATGATTGACATATGCCACGGTTGTGACATTGTCTGTCTGAAAACAAATAAACGATTCTCTCTTCAGAAGAGGCCAGAACTGAAGAGCTCTGAAAATCGCACGGAGTTCCAAAATGTTGATTGGTAATCTCGCCTCCTGAGATTCCCAAACCCCCTGCGCTGTCAGAGATCCCCATACAGCTCCCCAACCTGACAGACTCGCATCTGTTGAGATCACAGTCCAGTTTGGACGAACAAAAGAAGCCCCTTGGACTAAACGATGGTGATCTATCCACCACGTCAGAGAGTGTCGTACATTGGGATTTAAGGATATTAATTGTGATATCTTTGTATAATCCCTGCACCATTGGTTCAGCATACAAAGCTGAAGAGCGTCCGATGCAGCAGTCATGAGACCTAGAATTTCCATGCATAAAGCTACCGAAGGGAATGATTGAGACTGAAGGTTTCGACAGGCTGAAACCAATTTCAGACGTCTTTTCTGTTAGAGACAAGGTCATGGAAACTGAATCTATTTGAAAACCCAAAAAGGTTACCTGAGTCTGAGGAATCAGCGAACTCTTTGATAAATTGATCCTCCAACCATGTTTTTGAAGAAACGACACAAGTTGATTCGTATGAGATTCTGCAGAATGTGAAGACTGAGCAAGTACCAAGATATCGTCCAAATAAGGAAATACCGCAATACCCTGTTCTCTGATTACAGAGAGAAGGGCACCGAAAACCTTTGATAAGATCCTTGGAGCTGTTGCTAGGCCAAACGGAAGGGCCACAAACTGGAAATGCTTGTCTAGAAAAGAGAATCTCAGAAACTGAAAGTGATCTGGATGAATCGGAATATGAAGATATGCATCCTGTAAATCTATTGTGGACATATAATGCCCTTGCTGAACAAAAGGCAGAATAGTCCTTATAGTTACCATTTTGAATGTTGGTATCCTTACATAACGATTCAATATCTTTAGATACAGAACTGGTCTGAAGGAATTCTCCTTCTTTGGTACAATGAATAGATTTGAATAAAACCCCAGACCCTGTTCCAGAACTGGAACTGGCACAATTACTCCAGCCAACTCTAGATCTGAAACACATTTCAGAAATGCCTGAGCCTTCACTGGGTTTATTGGAATGCGAGAGAGAAAAAATCTCTTCGCAGGCGGCCTTACCTTGAAACCTATTCTGTACCCTTGTGAAACAATGTTCTGAATCCAAAGACTGTGAATCGAAGTGATCCAAATGTCTTTGACAAATCGTAACCTGCCCCCTACCAGCTGTGCTGGAATGAGGGCCGCACCTTCATGTGGACTTGGGAGCTAGTTTTGACTTTCTAAAAGGCTTGGATTTATTCCAGATTGGAGAAGGTTTCCAAACAGAAACCGTTCCTTTAGGGGAAGGGTCAGGCTTCTGTTCCTTATTCTGACGAAAGGAACGAAAACGATTAGCAGCCCTATATTTACCTTTAGATTTTTTGTCCTGAGGCAAAAAAGTTCCTTTCCCCCCAGTAACAGTTGAAATAATAGAATCCAACTGGGAACCAAATAATTTATTACCTTGGAAAGAAAGAGAAAGCAAAGTTGATTTAGAAGACATATCTGCATTCCAAGTTTTAAGCCATAAAGCTCTTCTAGCTAAAATAGCTAAAGACATATACCTGACATCAACTCTAATGATATCAAAGATGGCATCACAAATAAAGTTATTAGCATGTTGAAGAAGTTTAACAATGCTATGAGTATTATGGTCTGATACTTGTTGTGCTAAATCCTCCAACCAAAAAGTGGAAGCTGCAGCAACATCAGCCAAAGAAATAGCAGGCCTAAGAAGATTACCTGAACATAAATAAGCTTTCCTTAGAAAGGATTCAATCTTCATATCTAAAGGATCCTTAAAGGAAGTACTATCTGCCGTAGGAATAGTAGTACGTTTAGCAAGAGTAGAGATAGCCCCATCAACTTTAGGGATTTTGTCCCAAAACTCTAATCTGTCAGAAGGCACAGGATACAATTTCTTAAACCTTTGAGAAGGAGTAAATGAAGTACCCAGATTATTCCATTCCCTAGAAATTACTTCAGAAATAGCATCAGGGACAGGAAAAACTTCTGGAATAACTATAGGAGGTTTAAAAACCGAATTTAAACGCTTAGTAGATTTAGTATTAAGAGGACTAGATTCCTCCATCTCTAATGCGATTAAAACTTCTTTAAGTAAAGAGCGGATAAATTCCATTTTAAATATATATGAAGATTTATCAGTGTCAATATCTGAGACAGAATCCTCTGAACCAGAAAAATCCTCATCAGAAACAGACAAATCAGAATGATGACGGTCATTTAAAAATTCATCTGAAAAATGAGAAGTTTTAAAAGACCTTTTACGTTTACTGGAAGGAGGAATAACAGACATAGCCTTCCTAATAGATTTAGAAACAAATTCTTTTATATTAACAGGAACATCCTGAGTATTAGATGTTGAGGGAACAGCAACAGGTAATGGTATATTACTAATGGAAATACTATCTGCATTAGCAAGCTTTTCATGACATTCATCACAAACTACAGCCGGAGGAACAGTTACCACAAGTTTACAACAAATGCACTTAACTTTGGTAGAACCAGCATCAGGCAGCGTCTTTCCAGAAGTAGATTCTGATCCAGGGTCAATTTGAGACATCTTGAAATATGTAAAAGAAAAAACATATAAAGCAAAATTTATCAAATTCCTTAAATGACAGTTTCAGGAATGGGAAAAAATGCCAATGAACAAGCCTCTAGCAACCAGAAGCAATGAAAAATGAGACTGAAATAATGTGAAAAAAAGGTGGAGACAAGAATGACACCCACATTTTTTAGCGCCAAAAAAGACGCCCACATTATTGGCGCCTTACATTTTTTGGCGCCAAGAATGACGCCACATCCGGTGACGCCGACAATTTTTGGCGCAAAACGTCAAAAAAATGACGCAATCACGAACAACTTCCGGCGTCAAGTATGACGCCGGAAATTATATAAAAAAAAATTTGCGCCAAAAAAGTCTGCGCCAAGAATGACGCAATAAATTGAAGCATTTTCAGCCCCCGCAAGCCTAACAGCCCACAGGGAAAAAAGTCAATTTGAAACAATTTTTAAGGTAAGAAAAAATTGATTATTCATATGCATTATCCCAAATAATGAAACTGACTGTCTGAAATAAGGAATATTGATCATCCTGAATCATGGCAAATATAAGTTTAAAGACATATATTTAGAACTTTATATATAAAGTGCCCAACCATAGCTTAGAGTGTCACAAAAAATAAGACTTACTTACCCCAGGACACTCATCTACATATAGTAGATAGCCAAACCAATACTGAAACGAGAATCAGTAGAGGTAATGGTATATAAGAGTATATCGTCGATCTGAAAAGGGAGGTAAGAGATGAATCTCTACGACCGATAACAGAGAACCTATGAAATAGATCCCGTAGAAGGAGACCATTGAATTCAAATAGGCAATACTCTCTTCACATCCCTCTGACATTCACTGCACTCTGAGAGGAAAACCGGGCTCCAGCCTGCTGCGAAGCGCATATCAACATAGAATCTAGCACAAACTTACTTCACCACCTCCACGGGAGGCAAAGTTTGTAAAACTGAATTGTGGGTGTGGTGAGGGGTGTATTTATAGGCATTTTGAGGTTTGGGAAACTTTGCCCCTCCTGGTAGGAATGTATATCCCATATGTCACTAGCTCATGGACTCTTGCTAATTACATGAAAGAAAACATTTTTTTACTTGCTTTTTTCTTTTTCTTAGCATGTTAGATAATATTGGATCTGCACCTTTTCTATTCATTTCAATCTGCAGTGATTAATAGGCAGTTAGACACCCTCACCTCAAGCAGCTGGACAGGAAGATAATAGGGAAGTGGCTGCTAGATCTTGTTGCTCGATAGGTCTGGTCTACTCTGTGTACACAGATTAATTTCAGTCTGCTAAGTTGCATAACTTTGCTGCAACACAAACGGGCAGCTCCACCTATTGGCTATTTTAATTAGTGCAATGGTTTTCAATGCTTTTCAATAGCAGTCACAAAAAAAGACTGAAAAAAAGGTTGTTATTCTGAAACGGCGCAAATTGAACCATCATAAACCGAGGACCGTGGTTACAAAGAGCAAATCCAGCAATTTTGTTGCAAAAAGAGCATACATGAGCAATTTCTCATGCATTTTATAAGCAGCATCTGGTATGACTAGTCACGGGGAACACATTAAAGGAACAGTTAACACCTTGAGATTTGTATATAAAATGTTTTATGCATAATGATACAACTTTGCATTATACTTTCTTCTGTTAAGTGTGATCAGTCCACAGGTCATCATTACTTCTGGGATATTACTCCTCCCCAACAGGAAGTGCAAGAGGATTCACCCAGCAGAGCTGCATATAGCTCCTCCCCTCTACGTCACTCCCAGTCATTCTCTTGCACCCAACGACTAGATAGGATGTGTGAGAGGACTATGGTGATTATACTTAGTTTTATATCTTCAATCAAAAGTTTATTATTTTATAATAGCACCGGAGTGTGTTATTACCTCTCTGGCAGAGTTTGAAGAAGAATCTACCAGAGTTTTTTTACTATGATTTTAGCCGGAGTAGTTAAGATCATATTGCTGTTTCTCGGCCATCTGAGGAGAGGTAAACTTCAGATCAGGGGACAGCGGGCAGATTAACCTGCAAAGAGGTATGTAGCAGCTTTTATTTTCTGACAATGGAATTGATGAGAAAATCCTGCCATACCGATATAATGTCATGTATGTATATTTTACACTTCAGTATTCTGGGGAATGGTACTTCACTGGAATTACACTGTGTACATAAAACCTTTTAGCCTATTTTGCAGGGACTAGCAACAGGCTTTTTAATAACTCTTAATTTATGTTAAACGTTTTTGCTGGAATGTAAAATCGTTTTCATTTTCTGAGGTACTGAGTGAATAAATGTTTGGGCACTATTTTTCCACTTGGCAGTTGCTTGATCTAATTTCTGACAGTTTCTGATCTCTCTCACTGTTGTGTGTGAGGGGGAGGGGCCGTTTTTTGGCGCTTTTGCTACGCATCAAAAAATTTCAGTCAGCAGCTCATTGTATTTCCTGCATGATCCGGTTCATCTCTACAGAACTCAGGGGTCTTCAAAACTTGTTTTGAGGGAGGTAATTCTCACAGCAGAGCTGTGAGATTGTAGTTGACTGTGATAAAAAAACGTTTATTCTGTAATTTTTTTTTTTTTTCTGCTATCAGAGTTAGTTGTCTTTTGCTAATGGGAACAAACCTTTGCTAAAGTTGTGTTGTTTACAAGGATTGATGCTATAACTGTTTCAGTTTATTAATTTTCAACTGTCATAAATCTTCTGTGCTTCTTATAGGCACAGTACGTTTTCATAATATTTTACTAGAATTGTATTCCAAGTTGCAAGTTTATTTGCTAGTGTGTTAAACATGTCTGATTCAGAGGAAGATACCTGTGTTATTTGTTCCAATGCCAAAGTGGAGCCCAATAGAAATTTATGTACTAACTGTATTGATGCTACTTTAAATAAAAGTCAATCTGTACAAATTGAACAAATTTCACCAAACAGCGAGGGGAGAGTTATGCCGACTAACTCTCCTCACGTGTCAGTACCTGCATCTCCCGCTCGGGAGGTGCGCGATATTGTGGCGCCCAGTACATCTGGGCGGCCATTACAGATAACATTACAAGATATGGCTACTGTTATGACTGAAGTTTTGGCTAGATTACCAGAACTAAGAGGCAAGCGTGATCACTCTGGGGTGAGAACAGAGTGCGCTGATAATACTAGGGCCATGTCAGATACTGCGTCACAACTTGCAGAACATGAGGACGGAGAGCTTCATTCTGCGGCTGACGGTTCTGATCCAAACAGATTGGATTCAGATATTTCAAATTTTAAATTTAAGCTGGAGAACCTCCGTGTATTACTAGGGGAGGTGTTAGCGGCTCTGAATGATTGTAACACAGTTGCAATACCAGAGAAAATGTGTAGGTTGGATAAATATTTTGCGGTACCAACGAGTACCGACGTTTTTCCTATACCTAAAAGACTAACTGAAATTATTACTAAAGAGTGGGATAGACCCGGTGTACCATTCTCACCCCCTCCGATATTTAGAAAAATGTTTCCAATAGACGCCACCACACGGGACTTATGGCAGACGGTCCCTAAGGTGGAGGGAGCAGTTTCTACTTTAGCTAAGCGTACCACTATCCCGGTGGAGGATAGCTGTGCCTTTTCAGATCCAATGGATAAAAAGTTAGAGGGTTACCTTAAGAAAATGTTTGTTCAACAAGGTTTTATATTGCAACCCCTTGCATGCATTGCGCCGGTCACGGCTGCGGCGGCATTCTGGTTTGAGTCGCTGGAAGAGACCATTAATTCAGCTACTCTGGATGACATTACGGACAAGCTTAGAGTCCTTAAACTAGCTAATTCATTCATTTCGGAGGCCGTAGTACATTTAACTAAACTTACGGCTAAGAATTCAGGATTCGCCATTCAGGCACGCAGAGCACTGTGGCTAAAATCCTGGTCAGCTGATGTTACTTCTAAGTCTAAATTACTTAATATACCTTTTAAAGGGCAGACCTTATTTGGGCCTGGTTTGAAAGAAATTATCGCTGACATTACAGGAGGTAAAGGCCACGCCCTGCCTCAAGACAGGGCCAAACCTAAGGCCAGACAGTCTAATTTTCGTTCCTTTCGGAATTTCAAAGCAGGAGCAGCATCAACTTCCTCTGCTCCAAAACAAGAAGGATCTGTTGCTCGCTACAGACAAGGCTGGAGACCTAACCAGTCTTGGAACAAGGGCAAGCAGGCCAGGAAACCTGCTGCTGCCCCTAAAACAGCATGAATTGAAGGCCCCCGATCCGGGATCGGATCTAGTGGGGGGCAGACTTTCTCTCTTCGCCCAGGCTTGGGCAAGAGATGTCCAGGATCCCTGGGCGCTAGAGATAATATCTCAGGGATACCTTCTGGACTTCAAATACTCTCCTCCAAGAGAGAGATTTCATCTGTCAAGGTTGTCATCAAACCAAACAAAGAAAGAGGCGTTTCTACGCTGCGTACAAGAGCTTTTGTTAATGGGAGTAATCCATCCAGTTCCACGGTCGGAACAGGGACAAGGGTTTTACTCAAATCTGTTTGTGGTCCCCAAAAAAGAGGGAACTTTCAGACCAATCCTGGACTTAAAGATCCTAAACAAATTCCTAAGAGTTCCATCGTTCAAGATGGAGACTATTCGGACAATTTTACCCATGATCCAAAAGGGTCAGTACATGACCACAGTGGATTTAAAGGATGCTTACCTTCACATACCGATTCACAAAGATCATTACCGGTACCTAAGGTTTGCCTTCCTAGACAGGCATTACCAGTTTGTAGCTCTTCCATTCGGATTGGCTACAGCTCCAAGAATCTTCACAAAGGTTCTGGGTGCTCTTCTGGCGGTACTAAGACCGCGGGGAATCTCGGTAGCTCCGTACCTAGACGACATTCTGATACAAGCTTCAAGCTTTCAAACTGCCAAGTCTCATACAGAGTTAGTACTGGCATTTCTAAGGTCACATGGATGGAAGGTGAACGAAAAGAAAAGTTCACTCGTTCCACTCACAAGAGTTCCCTTTCTGGGGACTCTTATAGATTCTGTAGAAATAAAGATTTACCTGACAGAAGACAGGTTAACAAGACTTCAAAGTGCTTGCCGCACCCTTCATTCCATTCAACAACCGTCAGTGGCTCAATGCATGGAGGTAATCGGCTTGATGGTAGCGGCAATGGACATAGTACCCTTTGCACGCTTACACCTCAGACCACTGCAACTGTGCATGCTAAGTCAGTGGAATGGGGATTACTCAGACTTGTCCCCTTCTCTGAATCTGGATCAAGAGACCAGAAATTCTCTTCTATGGTGGCTTTCTCGGCCACATCTGTCCAGGGGGATGCCATTCAGCAGGCCAGACTGGACAATTGTAACAACAGACGACAGCCTTCTAGGTTGGGGTGCCGTCTGGAATTCTCTGAAGGCTCAGGGACAATGGAGTCAGGAGGAGAGTCTCCTACCAATAAACATTCTGGAATTGAGAGCAGTTCTCAATGCCCTCCTGGCTTGGCCCCAGTTGATAACTCGGGGGTTCATCAGGTTTCAGTCGGACAACATCACAACTGTAGCTTACATCAACCATCAGGGAGGGACAAGAAGCTCCCTAGCAATGATGGAAGTAACAAAGATAATTCGCTGGGCAGAGTTTCACTCTTGCCACCTGTCAGCAATCCACATCCCGGGAGTGGAGAACTGGGAGGCGGATTTCTTAAGTCGTCAGACTTTTCATCCGGGGGAGTGGGAACTTCATCCGGAGGTCTTTGCCCAAATACTTCATCAGTGGGGCAAACCAGAGATAGATCTCATGGCGTCTCGACAGAACGCCAAGCTTCCTCGTTACGGGTCCAGATCCAGGGATCCAGGAGCAGTCCTGATAGATGCCCTGACAGCACCTTGGGACTTCAGGATGGCTTACGTGTTTCCACCCTTCCCGATGCTTCCTCGATTGATTGCCAGAATCAAACAGGAGAGAGCATCAGTTATTCTAATAGCACCTGCATGGCCACGCAGGACTTGGTATGCAGACCTGGTGGACATGTCATCCTGTCCACCTTGGTCTCTACCTCTGAAACAGGACCTTCTGATACAGGGTCCTTTCAAACATCAAAATCTAACTTCTCTGAAGCTGACTGCTTGGAAATTGAACGCTTGATTTTATCAAAACGTGGTTTTTCTGAGTCAGTTATTGATACCCTAATACAGGCTAGGAAGCCTGTTACCAGAAGGATTTACCATAAGATATGGCGTAAATACCTATATTGGTGCGAATCCAAAGGTTACTCTTGGAGTAAGGTTAGGATTCCTAGGATATTGTCTTTTCTACAAGAAGGTTTAGAAAAGGGTTTATCTGCTAGTTCATTAAAGGGACAGATCTCAGCTCTGTCCATTCTGTTGCACAAACGTCTGTCAGAAGTTCCAGACGTTCAGGCTTTTTGTCAGGCTTTGGCCAGGATTAAGCCTGTGTTTAAAACTGTTGCTCCGCCATGGAGTTTAAACCTTGTTCTTAACGTTTTACAAGGCGTTCCGTTTGAACCCCTTCATTCCATTGATATAAAGTTGTTATCCTGGAAAGTTTTATTTTTAATGGCTATTTCCTCGGCTCGAAGAGTCTCTGAGTTATCAGCCCTACATTGTGATTCTCCTTATTTGATTTTTCATTCGGATAAGGTAGTTCTGCGTACTAAACCTGGGTTCTTACCTAAGGTAGTCACTAACAGGAATATCAATCAAGAGATTGTTGTTCCTTCTTTGTGTCCAAATCCTTCTTCGAAGAAGGAACGTCTTCTGCACAATCTGGATGTAGTTCGTGCCCTAAAGTTTTATTTACAGGCAACTAAGGAATTTCGACAAACGTCTTCCCTGTTTGTCGTTTACTCTGGTCAGAGGAGAGGTCAAAAGGCTTCTGCTACCTCTCTTTCTTTCTGGCTTCGTAGCATAATTCGTTTAGCCTATGAGACTGCTGGACAGCAGCCTCCTGAAAGAATTACAGCTCATTCTACTAGAGCTGTGGCTTCCACTTGGGCCTTTAAGAATGAGGCCTCTGTTGAACAGATTTGCAAGGCTGCAACTTGGTCTTCGCTTCATACTTTTTCCAAATTTTCCAAATTTGACACTTTTGCTTCCTCGGAGGCTATTTTTGGGAGAAAGGTTCTTCAGGCAGTGGTTCCTTCTGTATAAAGAGCCTGCCTATCCCTCCCGTCATCCGTGTACTTTTGCTTTGGTATTGGTATCCCAGAAGTAATGATGACCCGTGGACTGATCACACTTAACAGAAGAAAACATAATTTATGCTTACCTGATAAATTCCTTTCTTCTGTAGTGTGATCAGTCCACGGCCCGCCCTGTTTTTTAAGGCAGGTAAATATTTTTTAAATTATACTCCAGTCACCACTTCACCCTTGGCTTCTCCTTTCTCGTTGGTCCTTGGTCGAATGACTGGGAGTGACGTAGAGGGGAGGAGCTATATGCAGCTCTGCTGGGTGAATCCTCTTGCACTTCCTGTTGGGGAGGAGTAATATCCCAGAAGTAATGATGACCCGTGGACTGATCACACTACAGAAGAAAGGAATTTATCAGGTAAGCATAAATTATGTTTTCATTATTTATTTTGCCCACTTTTCATGTAATTTAGCTCTGAAAATTAAACCATTTCTAATTCCCACCTTTACCTTACTGCTGACTTCTTAAAAGGAACTTGAAACACAAATGTTTTCTTTCATGACTTAGATAGAGCATACATTTTTAAATAACTTCTGAGTTTATTAATATTATTTAATTTGCCTAGTTCTCTTTATATCCTTTGTTGAAAAGTATACCTAGGTAGGCTCAGAAGCTGCTTATTGGTGGCTACACACATATATGCCTGTTTTCATTGGCTTTCAGCTATCTCTTGGTAGTTGCATTACTGCTCCTTCAACAAAGCATACTAAGACAATGAAGTAAATAAGATAATAGAAGTCAATTGGAAAGTTGTTTAAAATTGTACAATGAATCTTGAATGAAAAATTGTGGGCTTTTATGTCCCTTTAAGGATAAGCCTGCTACATATTTGTCCCTAACTGGCTCGATCAGGTAACAACTGCAAAACAACACACTCTATACTAACATCCAGATTGACTCCTCCAAATAAGTCAAATTGTGGGTGGAGTTTAGCTATTGATAAATAAGTGTAGTAAAAAGGATGCTAATTTGTTATTAAAATTTTAAGAATGGGTTGATATGATGTTCTAAAGCAACAGAAATGTCCTTTAATTATAAGGTGTTTACTCTCCCTTTAACCCCGTCACCCAAATAGGCGTAAAAATCTGTCTTGCGGTACTTTGCTCATTGTACCGCAAGACGTATGTATACATCTGAGCTTCAGGAAGCTCCAGCAGTCTGCAGTATCTGAGCTCCAGGCATCAGTGCTTCGGTTCCATATGAGGGCAGATGCCTGATCATTAAACACAGTGACACTGTGTAGCGATTAGCTGTTGGTGTGGGAGAGAATCTGGGAGACGCCCAGCAGCGGAGGGAGTGGGAGGCCATTACACGGCAGAAAAAATAAAATAAAGGGACAGGTAGGTATGGGGCAGCTACACTACAGAAAACAGGGTGTGGGGTGGTCCCTAACTTGCGATCGGGGAGGTGGTGGGACAACTGCACTACAGAAAAAATTAAATAAAAGAATCCTAAAAAAACCTCACAACATATTTTATAGGTACTGGCAGACAGCTGCCTGTACCTAAGATGGCAGCACTAGTTAGCGGGGGAGGCTTAGAGAGCTGTTTGGGAGGGATCAGGGAGGTTGGAGGGTAAGGGGGATCCTACACAGCAGGAAAATAAAATTGATTAAAAAAAAGCCTTAAATTTGTGTATTGGCAGGCTGTCTGCCTGTACTTGAGATGGGGGTGACCAGTGGGGGGTGAGGGAGGGAAGAGAGCTGTTTGGGGAGGGGGGATCAGGTAGGGATCAGGGGGTGGGAGGGACAAGTTATTGACAGTTATCTGCACTGGGGAGATTTAGATACTAACACAAAGTTACAACATAAGGTTAAGGGACAGTAGTGAGGTATACCGGGTATCATGTAAATCATGTCCGAAATAGTGCATAGGTAAAAGCTATAGAGAACTTTTAGAGAGTGAATAAAGGAACATAGGAGCGATATTGTGAATGGGAATTTATAATCTAGTTGTCTATTAATAATGGCTTTGACAAAGATTTGTATGTAATGGGTCCAGAGCTCATAGACCTAAAAGGCAGAGGCGCCGATACCGATGCACCCTAAGAAAAATTTAAATTCTAGTCGATATACTGTATATATAATATGAACCCTCCAACCAGGAGGTTTCAATTAAGGAATGAACTTCGCACCATTTCTAAATGTACTACAATTTAAACACTTGATCTTATCTTTACGGAGAAAGGAAAGAGGAATCCTCTATAATTTAAATTGTAGTATTGAAATAATGTTGACTGAATGTGTGATAAGTGACTAAGCCATTACAGGTAGAAAACCCTTTACCCAAACTGCTTGGGGCTGGAAAAGGTTTGGATTTTTATATATTTCCATCTATAAAATGGGACAGTTTGGAGAGGGGATGGAACCAAGTATAAACAACAATGTTTTATGTAATTTAGGCAATATTTACATGTTATACGGCTTATACATGCAACCTAGAGGTAGTTTCTTCTGTTAAGTGTGATCAGTCCACGGGTCATCATTACTTCTGGGATATTACTCCTCCCCAACAGGAAGTGCAAGAGGATTCACCCAGCAGAGCTGCATATAGCTCCTCCCCTCTACGTCACTCCCAGTCATTCTCTTGCACCCAACGACTAGATAGGATGTGTGAGAGGACTATGGTGATTATACTTAGTTTTATATCTTCAATCAAAAGTTTGTTATTTTAAAATAGCACCGGAGTGTGTTATTATCTCTCTGGCAGAGTTTGAAGAAGAATCTACCAGAGTTTTTGTTATGATTTTAGCCGGAGTAGTTAAGATCATATTGCTGTTTCTCGGCCATCTGAGGAGAGGTAAACTTCAGATCAGGGGACAGCGGGCAGATGAATCTGCATAGAGGTATATAGCAGTTTTTATTTTCTGACAATGGAATTGATGAGAAAATCCTGCCATACCGATATAATGTCATGTATGTATACTTTACACTTCAGTATTCTGGGGAATGGTACTTCACTAGAATTACACTGTAAGAAATACATAAAGCTGTTTAATAACTAGAGATTATGTTTAACGTTTTTGCTGGAATGTAAAATCGTTTTCATTTACTGAGGTACTGAGTGAATAAATGTTTGGGCACTATTTTTCCACTTGGCAGTTGCTTAATCTGTTTTCTGACAGTTTCTGTTCTCCCTCACTGCTGTGTGTGAGGGGGAGGGGCCGTTTTTTGGCGCTTTTACTACGCATCAAATATTTCAGTCAGCAACTCATTGTATTCCCTGCATGATCCGGTTCATCTCTACAGAGCTCAGGGGTCTTCAAAACTTATTTTGAGGGAGGTAATTTCTCTCAGCAGAGCTGTGAGAATTATAGTTTGACTGAGATAAAAAACGTTTATTCTGTAATTTGTTTCCTGCTTTCAGAATTTGTTATCTTTGCTAATGGGATTAAACCTTTGCTAAAGTTGTGTTATTTACAAGGATTGAGGCTATAACTGTTTCAATTTATTAATTTTCAACTGTCATAGATCTTCTGTGCTTCTTAAAGGCACAGTACGTTTTAATATTATTCTAATTGAATTGTATTTCCAAGTTACAAGTTTATTTGCTAGTGTGTTAAACATGTCTGATTCAGAGGATGATACCTGTGTCATTTGTTGCAATGCCAAAGTGGAGCCCAATAGAAATTTATGTACTAACTGTATTGATGCTACTTTAAATAAAAGTCAATCTGTACAAATTGAACAAATTTCACCAAACAACGAGGGGAGAGTTATGCCGACTAACTCGCCTCACGTGTCAGTACCTACATCTCCCGCTCAGAGGGAGGTGCGTGATATTGTAGCGCCGAGTACATCTGGGCGGCCATTACAAATCACATTACAGGATATGGCTACTGTTATGACTGAGGTTTTGGCTAAATTACCAGAGCTAAGAGGTAAGCGTGATCACTCTGGGGTGAGAACAGAGTGCGCTGATAATATTAGGGCCATGTCAGACACTGCGTCACAGGTGGCAGAACATGAGGACGGAGAGCTTCATTCTGTGGGTGACGGTTCTGATCCAAACAGACTGGATTCAGATATTTCAAATTTTAAATTTAAACTGGAAAACCTCCTTGTATTACTAGGGGAGGTGTTAGCGGCTCTGAATGATTGTAACACAGTTGCAATACCAGAGAAAATGTGTAGGTTGGATAAATATTTTGCGGTACCGACGAGTACTGAGGTTTTTCCTATACCTAAGAGACTTACTGAAATTGTTACTAAGGAGTGGGATAGACCCGGTGTGCCGTTCTCACCCCCTCCGATATTTAGAAAAATGTTTCCAATAGACGCCACCACAAGGGACTTATGGCAAACGGTCCCTAAGGTGGAGGGAGCAGTTTCTTCCTTAGCTAAGCGTACCACTATCCCGGTGGAGGATAGCTGTGCTTTTTCAGATCCAATGGATAAAAAATTAGAGGGTTACCTTAAGAAAATGTTTGTTCAACAAGGTTTTATATTGCAACCCCTTGCATGCATTGCGCCGATCACGGCTGCAGCGGCATTCTGGATTGAGTCTCTGGAAGAGAACATTGGTTCAGCTACTCTGGACGACATTACGGACAGGCTTAGAGTCCTTAAACTAGCTAATTCATTCATTTCGGAGGCCGTAGTACATCTTACTAAACTTACGGCGAAGAATTCAGGATTCGCCATTCAGGCACGCAGGGCGCTGTGGCTAAAATCCTGGTCAGCTGATGTTACTTCTAAGTCTAAATTGCTTAATATACCTTTCAAAGGGCAGACCTTATTCGGGCCCGGGTTGAAAGAGATTATCGCTGACATTACAGGAGGTAAAGGCCATGCCCTGCCTCAGGACAAAGCCAAAGCCAAGACTAGACAGTCTAATTTTCGTTCCTTTCGTAATTTCAAAGCAGGAGCAGCATCAACTTCCTCTGCACCAAAACAGGAAGGAGCTGTTGCTCGCTACAGACAAGGCTGGAAACCTAACCAGTCCTGGAACAAGGGCAAGCAGACTAGGAAACCTGCTGCTGCCCCTAAAACAGCATGAATTGAGGGCCCCCGATCCGGGATCGGATCTAGTGGGGGGCAGACTTTCTCTCTTCGCCCAGGCTTGGGCAAGAGATGTTCAGGATCCCTAGGCGCTAGAGATAATATCTCAGGGATACCTTCTGGACTTCAAATACTCTCCTCCAAGAGAGAGATTTCATCTGTCAAGATTGTCAACAATCCAGACAAAGAAAGAGGCATTTCTACGCTGCGTACAAGAGCTCTTGTTAATGGGAGTAATCCATCCAGTTCCACGATCGGAACAGGGACAGGGGTTTTACTCAAATCTGTTTGTGGTTCCCAAAAAAGAGGGAACTTTCAGACCAATCCTGGACTTAAAGATCCTAAACAAATTCCTAAGAGTTCCATCGTTCAAGATGGAGACTATTCGGACAATTTTACCTATGATCCAAGAGGGTCAGTACATGACCACTGTAGATTTAAAAGATGCTTACCTTCACATACCGATTCACAAAGATCATTATCGGTACCTAAGGTTTGCCTTCCTAGACAGGCATTACCAGTTTGTGGCTCTTCCATTCGGATTGGCTACAGCTCCAAGAATCTTCACAAAGGTTCTGGGTGCTCTTCTGGCGGTACTAAGACCGCGGGGAATCTCGGTAGCTCCATACCTAGATGACATTCTGATACAAGCTTCAAGCTTTCAAACTGCCAAGTCTCATACAGAGTTAGTGCTGGCATTTCTAAGGTCACATGGATGGAAGGTGAACGAAAAGAAAAGTTCACTCGTTCCACTCACAAGAGTTCCCTTTCTGGGGACTCTTATAGATTCTGTAGAAATGAAGATTTACCTGACAGAGGACAGGCTAACAAGACTTCAAAGTGCTTGCCGCACCCTTCATTCCATTCAACACCCGTCAGTGGCTCAATGCATGGAGGTAATCGGCTTAATGGTAGCGGCAATGGACATAGTACCCTTTGCACGCTTACACCTCAGACCACTGCAACTGTGCATGCTAAGTCAGTGGAATGGGGATTACTCAGACTTATCCCCTTCTCTGAATCTGGATCAAGAGACCAGAAATTCTCTTCTATGGTGGCTTTCTCGGCCACATCTGTCCAGGGGGATGCCATTCAGCAGACCAGACTGGACAATTGTAACAACAGACGCCAGCCTTCTAGGTTGGGGTGCCGCCTGGAATTCTCTGAAGGCTCAGGGACAATGGAGTCAGGAGGAGAGTCTCCTGCCAATAAACATTCTGGAATTGAGAGCAGTTCTCAATGCCCTCCTGGCTTGGCCCCAGTTGACAACTCGGGGGTTCATCAGGTTTCAGTCGGACAACATCACGACTGTAGCTTACATCAACCATCAGGGAGGGACAAGAAGCTCCCTAGCTATGATGGAAGTATCAAAGATAATTCGCTGGGCAGAGTCTCACTCTTGCCACCTGTCAGCAATCCACATCCCGGGAGTGGAGAACTGGGAGGCGGATTTCTTAAGTCGTCAGACTTTTCATCCGGGGGAGTGGGAACTTCATCCGGAGGTCTTTGCCCAAATACTTCGACGTTGGGGCAAACCAGAGATAGATCTCATGGCGTCTCGACAGAACGCCAAGCTTCCTCGTTACGGGTCCAGATCCAGGGATCCAGGAGCAGTCCTGATAGATGCTCTGACAGCACCTTGGGACTTCAGGATGGCTTACGTGTTTCCACCCTTCCCGTTACTTCCTCGATTGATTGCCAGAATCAAACAAGAGAGAGCATCAGTGATTCTAATAGCACCTGCGTGGCCACGCAGGACTTGGTATGCAGACCTGGTGGACATGTCATCCTGTCCACCTTGGTCTCTACCTCTGAAACAGGACCTTCTGATACAGGGTCCCTTCAAACATCAAAATCTAACTTCTCTGAAGCTGACTGCTTGGAAATTGAACGCTTGATTTTATCAAGACGTGGGTTTTCTGAGTCAGTTATTGATACCTTAATACAGGCTAGGAAACCTGTTACCAGAAAGATTTACCATAAGATATGGCGTAAATACCTATATTGGTGTGAATCCAAGGGTTACTCTTGGAGTAAGGTTAGGATTCCTAGGATATTGTCTTTTCTACAAGAAGGTTTAGAAAAGGGTTTATCTGCTAGTTCATTAAAGGGACAGATCTCAGCTCTGTCCATTCTGTTACACAAACGTCTGTCAGAAGTTCCTGACGTCCAGGCTTTTTGTCAGGCTTTGGCCAGGATTAAGCCTGTGTTTAAAACTGTTGCTCCACCATGGAGTTTAAACCTTGTTCTTAATGTTTTACAGGGCGTTCCGTTTGAACCTCTTCATTCCATTGATATAAAGTTGTTTTCTCCAACATAGGTGTGTCCGGTCCACGGCGTCATCCTTACTTGTGGGATATTCTCCTCCCCAACAGGAAATGGCAAAGAGCCCAGCAAAGCTGGTCACATGATCCCTCCTAGGCTCCGCCTACCCCAGTCATTCTCTTTGCCGTTGTACAGGCAACATCTCCACGGAGATGGCTTAGAGTTTTTTAGTGTTTAACTGTAGTTTTTATTATTCAATCAAGAGTTTGTTATTTTGAAATAGTGCTGGTATGTACTATTTACTCAGAAACAGAAAAGAGATGAAGATTTCTGTTTGTATGAGGAAAATGATTTTAGCAACCGTAACTAAAATCCATGGCTGTTCCACACAGGACTGTTGAGAGCTATTAACTTCAGTTGGGGGAACAGTATGCAGTCTCTTGCTGCTTGAGGTATGACACATTCTAACAAGACGATGTAATGCTGGAAGCTGTCATTTTCCCTATGGGATCCGGTAAGCCATGTTTATTACGATCATAAATAAGGGCTTCACAAGGGCTTATTAAGACTGTAGACTTTTCTGGGCTAAATCGATTCATTATTAACACATATTTAGCCTTGAGGAATCATTTTATCTGGGTATTTTGATATAAGAATATCGGCAGGCACTGTATTAGACACCTTATTCCTTAGGGGCTTTCCCAAAGCATAAGCAGAGCCTCATTTTCGCGCCGGTGTGGCGCACTTGTTTTTGAGAGGCATGGCATGCAGTCGCATGTGTGAGGAGCTCTGATACTTAGAAAAGACTTTCTGAGGCTTTAAGACACTGTGGTGAAAATTTGGTGAATTTTGTACAATTCCTTCATGTTTTTTCGCAATTGCAGTAATAAAGTGTGTTCAGTTTAAAATTTAAAGTGACAGTAACGGTTTTATTTTAAAACGTTTTTGTACTTTGTTATCAAGTTTATGCCTGTTTAACATGTCTGAACTACCAGATAGACTGTGTTCTGAATGTGGGGAAGCCAGAATTCCTATTCATTTAAATAAATGTGATTTATGTGATAATGACAATGATGCCCAAGATGATTCCTCAAGTGAGGGGAGTAAGCATGGTACTGCATCGTTCCCTCCTTCGTCTACACGAGTCTTGCCCACTCAGGAGGCCCCTAGTACATCTAGCGCGCCAATACTCCTTACTATGCAACAATTAACGGCTGTAATGGATAATTCTGTCAAAAACATTTTAGCCCAAATGAACACTTGTCAGCGTAAGCGCGGCTGCTCTGTTTTAGATACTGAAGAGCATGGCAACGCTGATACTAATATCTCTGAAGGGCCCCTAACCCAGTCTGATGGGGCCAGGGAGGTTTTGTCTGAGGGAGAAATTACTGATTCAGGGAACATTTCTCAACAGGCTGAACCTGATGTGATTGCATTTAAATTTAAGTTGGAACATCTCCGCATTCTGCTTAAGGAGGTATTATCCACTCTGGATGATTGTGACAAGTTGGTCATCCCAGAGAAGCTATGTAAAATGGACAAGTTCCTAGAGGTGCCGGGGCTCCCAGAAGCTTTTCCTATACCCAAGCGGGTGGCGGACATTGTTAATAAAGAATGGGAAAGGCCCGGTATTCCTTTCGTCCCTCCCCCCATATTTAAAAAATTGTTTCCTTTGGTCGACCCCAGAAAGGACTTATGGCAGACAGTCCCCAAGGTCGAGGGAGCGGTTTCCACTTTAAACAAACGCACCACTATACCCATAGAGGATAGTTGTGCTTTCAAAGATCCTATGGATAAAAAATTAGAAGGTTTGCTTAAAAAGATGTTTGTTCAGCAGGGTTACCTTCTACAACCAATTGCATGCATTGTCCCTGTCGCTACAGCCGCATGTTTCTGGTTCGATGAGCTGATAAAGGCGGTCGATAGTGA
Organism: Bombina bombina; assembly: GCF_027579735.1. Lineage (NCBI taxonomy): Eukaryota > Metazoa > Chordata > Amphibia > Anura > Bombinatoridae > Bombina > Bombina bombina. The sequence goes on along the minus strand of NC_069501.1, from coordinate 493,651,158 downwards.
TTCTCCTCCTTATGAGGAGATTATGGACAGAATCAATGCTCTCAAATTGGCTAATTCTTTCACCCTAGACGCCACTTTGCAATTGGCTAGGTTAGCGGCTAAGAATTCTGGGTTTGCTATTGTGGCGCGCAGAGCGCTTTGGTTGAAATCTTGGTCGGCTGATGCGTCTTCCAAGAACAAGCTACTTAACATTCCTTTCAAGGGGAAAACGCTGTTTGGCCCTGACTTGAAAGAGATTATCTCTGATATCACTGGGGGTAAGGGCCACGCCCTTCCTCAGGATCGGCCTTTCAAGGCAAAAAATAAACCTAATTTTCGTCCCTTTCGTAGAAACGGACCAGCCCGAGGTGCTACGTCCTCTAAGCAAGAGGGTAATACTTCTCAAGCCAAGCCAGCTTGGAGACCAATGCAAGGCTGGAACAAGGGAAAGCAGGCCAAGAAACCTGCCACTGCTACCAAGACTGCATGAAATGTTGGCCCCCGATCCGGGACCGGATCTGGTGGGGGGCAGACTCTCTCTCTTCGCTCAGGCTTGGGCAAGAGATGTTCTGGATCCTTGGGCGCTAGAAATAGTCTCCCAAGGTTATCTTCTGGAATTCAAGGGACTTCCCCCAAGGGGGAGGTTCCACAGGTCTCAGTTGTCTTCAGACCACATAAAAAGACAGGCATTCTTACATTGTGTAGAAGACCTGTTAAAAATGGGAGTGATTCATCCTGTTCCATTAAGAGAACAAGGGATGGGGTTCTACTCCAATCTGTTCATAGTTCCCAAAAAAGAGGGAACGTTCAGACCAATCTTGGATCTCAAGATCTTAAACAAGTTTCTCAAGGTTCCATCGTTCAAGATGGAAACCATTCGAACTATTCTTCCTTCCATCCAGGAAGGTCAATTCATGACCACGGTGGATTTAAAGGATGCGTATCTACATATTCCTATCCACAAGGAACATCATCGGTTCCTAAGGTTCGCATTCCTGGACAAGCATTACCAGTTCGTGGCGCTTCCTTTCGGATTAGCCACTGCTCCAAGGATTTTCACAAAGGTACTAGGGTCCCTTCTAGCTGTGCTAAGGCCAAGGGGCATTGCTGTAGTACCTTACTTGGACGACATTCTGATTCAAGCGTCGTCCCTTCCTCAAGCAAAGGCTCACACGGACATCGTCCTGGCCTTTCTCAGATCTCACGGATGGAAAGTGAACGTGGAAAAGAGTTCTCTATCTCCGTCAACAAGGGTTCCCTTCTTGGGAACAATAATAGACTCCTTAGAAATGAGGATATTTCTGACAGAGGCCAGAAAAACAAAGCTTCTAGACTCTTGTCGGATACTTCATTCCGTTCCTCTTCCTTCCATAGCTCAGTGCATGGAAGTGATCGGGTTGATGGTAGCGGCTATGGACATAGTTCCTTTTGCGCGCATTCATCTAAGACCATTACAACTGTGCATGCTCAGTCAGTGGAATGGGGATTATACAGACTTGTCTCCGAAGATACAAGTAAATCAGAGGACCAGAGACTCACTCCGTTGGTGGCTGTCCCTGGACAACCTGTCACAAGGGATGACATTCCGCAGACCAGAGTGGGTCATTGTCACGACCGACGCCAGTCTGATGGGCTGGGGCGCGGTCTGGGGATCCCTGAAAGCTCAGGGTCTTTGGTCTCGGGAAGAATCTCTTCTACCGATAAATATTCTGGAACTGAGAGCGATATTCAATGCTCTCAAGGCTTGGCCTCAGCTAGCGAGGGCCAAGTTCATACGGTTTCAATCAGACAACATGACAACTGTTGCGTACATCAACCATCAGGGGGGAACAAGGAGTTCCCTAGCGATGGAAGAAGTGACCAAAATCATTCTGTGGGCGGAGTCTCACTCCTGCCACCTGTCCGCTATCCACATCCCAGGAGTGGAAAATTGGGAAGCGGATTTTCTGAGTCGTCAGACATTGCATCCGGGGGAGTGGGAACTCCATCCGGAAATCTTTGCCCAAGTCACTCAGCTGTGGGGCATTCCAGACATGGATCTGATGGCCTCTCGTCAGAACTTCAAAGTTCCTTGCTACGGGTCCAGATCCAGGGATCCCAAGGCGGCTCTAGTGGATGCACTAGTAGCACCTTGGACCTTCAAACTAGCTTATGTGTTCCCGCCGTTCCCTCTCATCCCCAGGCTGGTAGCCAGGATCAATCAGGAGAGGGCGTCAGTGATCTTGATAGCTCCTGCGTGGCCACGCAGGACTTGGTATGCAGATCTGGTGAATATGTCATCGGCTCCACCTTGGAAGCTACCTTTGAGACGAGACCTTCTTGTTCAGGGTCCGTTCGAACATCCGAACCTGGTTTCACTCCAGCTGACTGCTTGGAGATTGAACGCTTGATCTTATCGAAGCGAGGGTTCTCAGATTCTGTTATCGATACTCTTGTTCAGGCCAGAAAGCCTGTAACTAGAAAGATTTACCACAAAATTTGGAAAAAATATATCTGTTGGTGTGAATCTAAAGGATTCCCTTGGGACAAGGTTAAGATTCCTAAGATTCTATCCTTCCTTCAAGAAGGATTGGAAAAAGGATTATCTGCAAGTTCCCTGAAGGGACAGATTTCTGCCTTGTCTGTGTTACTTCACAAAAAGCTGGCAGCTGTGCCAGATGTTCAAGCCTTTGTTCAGGCTCTGGTTAGAATTAAGCCTGTTTACAAACCTTTGACTCCTCCTTGGAGTCTCAATTTAGTTCTTTCAGTTCTTCAGGGGGTTCCGTTTGAACCCTTACATTCCGTTGATATTAAGATATTATCTTGGAAAGTTTTGTTTTTAGTTGCAATCTCTTCTGCTAGAAGAGTTTCAGAATTATCTGCTCTGCAGTGTTCTCCTCCTTATCTGGTGTTCCATGCAGATAAGGTGGTTTTACGTACTAAACCTGGTTTTCTTCCAAAAGTTGTTTCTAACAAAAACATTAACCAGGAGATTATCGTACCTTCTCTGTGTCCGAAACCAGTTTCAAAGAAGGAACGTTTGTTGCACAATTTGGATGTTGTTCGCGCTCTAAAATTCTATTTAGATGCTACAAAGGATTTTAGACAAACATCTTCCTTGTTTGTTGTTTATTCTGGTAAAAGGAGAGGTCAAAAAGCAACTTCTACCTCTCTCTCTTTTTGGATTAAAAGCATCATCAAATTGGCTTACGAGACTGCCGGACGGCAGCCTCCCGAAAGAATCACAGCTCATTCCACTAGGGCTGTGGCTTCCACATGGGCCTTCAAGAACGAGGCTTCTGTTGATCAGATATGTAGGGCAGCGACTTGGTCTTCACTGCACACTTTTACCAAATTTTACAAGTTTGATACTTTTGCTTCTTCTGAGGCTATTTTTGGGAGAAAGGTTTTGCAAGCCGTGGTGCCTTCCATTTAGGTGACCTGATTTGCTCCCTCCCTTCATCCGTGTCCTAAAGCTTTGGTATTGGTTCCCACAAGTAAGGATGACGCCGTGGACCGGACACACCTATGTTGGAGAAAACAGAATTTATGTTTACCTGATAAATTACTTTCTCCAACGGTGTGTCCGGTCCACGGCCCGCCCTGGTTTTTTTAATCAGGTCTGATAATTTATTTTCTTTAACTACAGTCACCACGGTACCATATGGTTTCTCCTATGCTAATATTCCTCCTTAACGTCGGTCGAATGACTGGGGTAGGCGGAGCCTAGGAGGGATCATGTGACCAGCTTTGCTGGGCTCTTTGCCATTTCCTGTTGGGGAGGAGAATATCCCACAAGTAAGGATGACGCCGTGGACCGGACACACCGTTGGAGAAAGTAATTTATCAGGTAAACATAAATTCTGTTATCTTGGAAAGTTCTATTTTTAATGGCTATTTCCTCGGCTCGAAGAGTCTCTGAATTATCAGCCTTACATTGTGATTCTCCTTATTTGATTTTTCATTCGGATAAGGTAGTCCTGCATACTAAACCTGGGTTCTTACCTAAGGTAGTTACTAACAGGAATATCAATCAAGAGATTGTTGTTCCTTCTTTATGCCCAAATCCTTCTTCAAAGAAGGAACGTCTACTGCACAACCTGGATGTAGTCCGTGCTCTAAAATTTTACTTACAGGCAACTAAGGAATTTCGACAAACGTCTTCTCTGTTTGTCATTTACTCTGGGCAGAGGAGAGGTCAAAAAGCTTCCGCTACCTCTCTTTCTTTTTGGCTTCGTAGCATAATTCGTTTAGCTTATGAGACTGCTGGACAGCAGCCTCCTGAAAGAATTACAGCTCATTCTACTAGAGCTGTGGCTTCCACTTGGGCCTTCAAGAATGAGGCCTCTGTTGAACAGATTTGCAAGGCTGCAACTTGGTCTTCGCTTCATACTTTTTCCAAATTTTACAAATTTGACACTTTTGCTTCATCGGAGGCTATTTTTGGGAGAAAGGTTCTTCAGGCAGTGGTTCCTTCTGTATAAAGAGCCTGCCTATCCCTCCCGTCATCCGTGTACTTTTGCTTTGGTATTGGTATCCCAGAAGTAATGATGACCCGTGGACTGATCACACTTAACAGAAGAAAACATAATTTATGCTTACCTGATAAATTCCTTTCTTCTGTAGTGTGATCAGTCCACGGCCCGCCCTGTTTTTAAGGCAGGTAAATATTTTTTAATTTATACTCCAGTCACCACTTCACCCTTGGCTTTTCCTTTCTCGTTGGTCCTTGGTCGAATGACTGGGAGTGACGTAGAGGGGAGGAGCTATATGCAGCTCTGCTGGGTGAATCCTCTTGCACTTCCTGTTGGGGAGGAGTAATATCCCAGAAGTAATGATGACCCGTGGACTGATCACACTACAGAAGAAAGGAATTTATCAGGTAAGCATAAATTATGTTTTTATATCATTTTTAATACTTTTGTGTACATAATACCTGTCGGGATCCTTACCGGGACCACGGTGGGCATCTAGGATGCTGCCCTCCGTCTCAGTGTCTCACCATGTGGGACACTGAGATCTGCCTGCTTCAACTACAGCTGCAGTCTCCTAAGCGCGCAGAGCTGCGCATCACTAATATTTAAAGAGCCATCCTGTTGATTACAGAAACTGTCGCCTGGAGAAATCAGGTGTGGGAGTTCCTATAAAAGTGCAATCAGCCCTTCACTCCCTGCTGAGTTATTGCCCTATACAGAGCATACTTCTCTGGTTCCTGCTCCTGAGTCCTGTGTACCTGTGCATGCCTTCCATGTTCCTGAAGCTAAGTACCTCTGCTGTGATACCTGCATATGCTCACCTTGCTGTTGAGACCGAGCACCTCTGCTGTGAGTCTTGTGTATCCTTACCTTGCTGCTGAGACCAAGTACCTCTGCTTTGATACCTGTGTATGCTTACTTTACTGCTGAGACAAAGCACCTCTGCTGTGATACCTGTGTATGCTTACCTTGTTGCTGAGACAAATCACCTCTGCTGTGATATCTGTGTATGCTTACCTTGTTGCTGAGAAAAAGCATATCTGCTGTAATACCTGTGTATGCTTACCTTGCTGCTGAGACCAAGCACCTCTGCTGTGAAACCTGTGTATGCTTACCTTGCTTCTGAAGCCAAGCACCTCTGCTGTGAAACCTGTGTATGCTTACCTTGCTTCTGAAGCCAAGCGCCTCTGCTGTGATACCTGTGAATGCTCACCTTTATCCTGAAACCAAGTACCCTTGCTGTGATACCGGTGTATGTTCACCTTGATCCTGAAACCAAGTACCCTTGCTGTAATACCGGTTTACGCTTACCTTGTTCCTGAAACCAAGCATCACTGCTGTGATACCTGTGTATGTTTACCCTGCTCCTGAAGCCAAGCATTCCTGCTGTGATACCTGTGAATGCTCTTCTTGCTCTTGATACCGATCATTCTTACTTTAATACCTTCCCTGCTGTGATACCTGTGTATACTTACCTTGCTTCTGAAGCCAAGCACCTTCTGAATCTAATCACCTCTGCTGTGATCCCTGTATTCATCTTTCTGCATCCTGAAAGCCAAGCCCTCAGCAACAGTACCCGGTGGGTAGTCTGTGCTTGTTGAGAGACTTGTGCTTAAAGTGTTCCTTTGCAAAATACTTTTGTTTGATTATCATCAGGTTCGATTATGACCTTAAATTGCTCTACCTGTTGCTTCCTTGCATTACTTCAGTAAAGTTTGTTCAAGAAAAGACTTTCTTTGTTCTGTGTTTCCATTCCTGCATACTGAGTTCCACACACCTCCCCTCACAGTACCCTCAGAAAGATAGTACAGTGCTGTAATCATTATAGATTATTATTTGCATTTTAAAACACATAAAATCAAGCCAAAAATACAGGCAGAGAAAATTATGAGTTACATATAGAGAAAAAAGTAATTTTTGAATATTTTATTAATAAGTTTGGCTTTTGGAATTCCAGATTTGGGGATTTTGTACCTCAATTTAAAATATATGCTTGTCCTGAATATGTTAAAATGTAATGTGGTATATATATATATATATATATATATATATATATATATATATATATATATATATATATATATATATATGTATATGTATATGTATTTTATTGCACCTTAAAATAGAAAAAACACCTTAGGAGTCAGGAGAATAAATACATGAAATGGATGGACTTTTGTAAAACACGAATTATCCCTGGAAAACTGTAGAGGGGTTTAAATTCCTGGACCAGAACTGTAATAGCACAGATAAGCTTGGAAGAAGCTGCATCTGACAGTTTTTTTATAGTGACCTGTAAAGATTACGGATCTGTATTTTCTCTCAGAGGATCATTACACTGAGGAGAAAGCAGGAGTCTTTGAGAGTGCATTGCATAGCCCTGGGTGAGAGAGTGGTTATGTGAGTAACTCTATGCAGGTTAACTTGTGAAGATTGACGCTATATTAATGCATACAGTTCCTGACTTTGTTCACCTCTCTATTACATCAAATGAATTGAAGGATTTTTGAAGCTCAGTATTGATGAGAGCTTATACTTATGTGGGCACTGTAAGATCATCACTTTTGTTTTAAACAAAACATATTTGTGAAATGTTATTACCTTGCCTACACTCACAAGTGACCACTAGGTGGAGCCCAATAATGGATTGTCTATTTTAAAAGGTGAATTATATAATCTGAAGGACTTGGTTACCTTTTTAGTTATATTTAGGATCTTTATAAGTTGTTATATGTAACAAATCTGTAGGCTACAAATTTAAAGTGACATTCCAGCTAAAATGAAGTTCCACATGGATGCATTTCAGTTTTGAATAGAAGCAGTTTTGTATTATAAATGTATAAGCAAAAATGCTTCTAATAAAAGCTATAGCTGTTTCAAAAGTGTATTTAAGTATGCACCGTGCACCAGCATTTTAAACACAGCACTTGCTCAGAGAGGCTAAAATGCTTGTACCCTCTGGTAATAACTTATAATGTATTAATTGCTGTCATGATACAAGCCCCCTGGTGCTCTGAGCAGCAGCAGTATTTAAAATGCTGGTACACTGTGAATATCTAGCTATGCTTCACATGCACGTGCAGAGAATAATGTTAACACTAAAACAGTTATAACTTTTACTAGAAGCTTTTTTTGCCAATACATGTATATTGCAAATATGTTTCTTTTTAAAGATGTAATATATCTATGTGAATGTCCCTTTAAGTAGGCTATGTGACTTATAATTCAGTTTACTAGGTTGTTTGTATGAGCTTCAATACTTGACTACAAATTAGGGCTAGGTGATAAGTGCATTTGTTGTAAACTTGTGGAGGTTAGACCTCCAGCTGTGGTTTGTAATAGTTGTCATGATAAACTTTTACATGCAGAACATGTATCCATCAGTAGTAGTTCATTACCTGTTGCTGTTCCCTCAACATCTAATGCACAAGATATACCTGTAAATCTAAGAGAATTTATTTCTGATTCTATTCAGAAGGCTTTGTCTGCCATTCCACCTTCTAATAAACGTAAAAGGTATTTTAAAACTTCTCATAATGTTGATGAAATTTAAAATGACCGGCAACATACTGAATTATCCTTCTCTGATGAGGATCTATCTGATTCAGAAGATCCTGCCTCAGATATTGACACTGACAAATCCTCTTATTTATTTAAAATGGAGTACATTCGTTCTTTGTTAAAAGAAGTGTTGATTACATTAGATAGGGAGGAAACTAGTCCTCTTGATATTAAAACTAGTAAACGTTTAAATTCTGTTTATAAACCTCCTGCGGTTATTCCAGAGGTTTTTCCAGTTCCTGATGTTATTTCTGATATGATTTCAAAGGAATGGAATAGGCCTGGTACTTATTTTATTCCTTCTTCAAGGTTTAAAAAATTGTATCCTTTGCCAGCAGTTAGATTGGAGTTTTGGGAAAAGATCCCCAAAGTTGATGGGGCTATCTCTACTCTTGCTAAACGTACTACTATTCCTACGGAAGATAGTACTTCTTTTAAGGATCCTTTAGATAGGAAACTTGAATCTTATCTAAGGAAAGCTTATTTATATTCAGGTCATCTTCTTTAGTATCGGATCATGATTTATCTAGCTTTCCAAGGTAATATATTATTTGCTTCTCAGTTGGATTCAATAATTTCAACTGTCACTGGGGGAAGGGAGTTTTTTTGCCTCAGGATAAAAGACCTAAGGGTAATTCTTAAGCTTTTAACCATTTCTTTCATGTAATTAGCAAGAGTCCATGAGCTAGTGACGTATGGGATATACATTCCTACCAGGAGGGGCAAAGTTTCCCAAACCTCAAAATGCCTATAAATACACCCCTCACCACACCCACAAATCAGTTTTTACAAACTTTGCCTCCTATGGAGGTGGTGAAGTAAGTTTGTGCTAGATTCTACGTTGATATGCGCTCCGCAGCAGGTTGGAGCCCGGTTTTCCTCTCAGCGTGCAGTGAATGTCAGAGGGATGTGAGGAGAGTATTGCCTGTTTGAATTCAATGATCTCCTTCTACGGGGTCTATTTCATAGGTTCTCTGTTATCGGTCGTAGAGATTCATCTCTTACCTCCCTTTTCAGATCGACGATATACTCTTATGTATATACCATTACCTCTGCTGATTTTCGTTTCAGTACTGGTTTGACTTTCTATAAACATGTAGATGAGTGTCCTGGGGTAAGTAAGTCTTATTTTCTGTGACACTCTAAGCTATGGTTGGGCACTTTTTTAATAAAGTTCTAAATATATGTATTCAAACATTTATTTGCCTTGACTCAGGATGTTCACCATTCCTTATTTTCAGACAGTCAGTTTCATATTTGGGATAATGCATTTGAATCAATCATTTTTCTTACCTTAAAAAATTTGACTTTTTTTCCCTGTGGGCTGTTAGGCTCGCGGGGGCTGAAAATGCTTCATTTTATTGCGTCATTCTTGGCGCGGACTTTTTTGGCGCAAAAAATCTTTTCTGTTTCCGGCGTCATACGTGTCGCCGGAAGTTGCGTCATTTTTTGACGTTCTTTTGCGCCAAAAATGTCGGCGTTCCGGATGTGGCGTCATTTTTGGCGCCAAAAGCATTTAGGCGCCAAATAATGTGGGCGTCTTATTTGGCGCTAAAAAAATATGGGCGTCGCTTTTGTCTCCACATTATTTAAGTCTCATTTTTCATTGCTTCTGGTTGCTAGAAGCTTGTTCCTTGGCATTTTTCCCATTCCTGAAACTGTCATTTAAGGAATTTGATAAATTTTGCTTTATATGTTGTTTTTTCTCTTACATATTGCAAGATGTCTCACGTTGCATCTGAGTCAGAAGATACTTCAGGAAAATCGCTGTCTGGTGCTGGAACTACCAAAGCTAAGTGTATCTGCTGTAAACTTTTGGTAGCTGTTCCTCCAGCTGTTGTTTGTATTAATTGTCATGACAAACTTGTTAATGCAGATAATATTTCCTTTAGTAAAGTACCATTACCTGTTGCAGTTCCATCAACATCTAATGTTCAGAGTGTTCCTGATAACATTAGAGATTTTGTTTCTGAATCCATCAAGAAGGCTATGTCTGTTATTCCTCCTTCTAGTAAACATAAAAAATCTTTTAAAACTTCTCTTTATACAGATGAATTTTTAAATGAACATCATCATTCTGATTCTAATGACTCTTCTGGTTCAGAGGATTCTGTCTCAGAGGTTGATGCTGATAAATCTTCATATTTATTTAAAATGGAATTTATTCGTTCTTTACTTAAAGAAGTACTAATTGCTTTAGAAATTGAGGATTCTGGTCCTCTTGATACTAAATCTAAACGTTTAGATAAGGTCTTTAAATCTCCTGTGGTTATTCCAGAAGTTTTTCCTGTTCCTGGTGCTATTTCTGAAGTAATTTCCAGAGAGTGGAATAATTTGGGTAATTCATTTACTCCTTCTAAACGTTTTAAGCAATTATATCCTGTGCCGTCTGACAGATTAGAATTTTGGGACAAAATCCCTAAAGTTGATGGGGCTATTTCTACCCTTGCTAAACGTACTACTATTCCTACGGCAGATGGTACTTCCTTTAAGGATCCTTTAGATAGGAAAATTGAATCCTTTCTAAGAAAATCTTATCTGTGTTCAGGTAATCTTCTTAGACCTGCTATATCATTGGCTGATGTTGCTGCAGCTTCAACTTTTTGGTTGGAAACTTTAGCGCAACAAGTAACAGATCATGATTCTCATAATATTATTATTCTTCTTCAACATGCTAATAATTTTATCTGTGATGCCATTTTTGATATTATCAGAGTTGATGTCAGGTTTATGTCTCTAGCTATTTTAGCTAGAAGAGCTTTATGGCTTAAAACTTGGAATGCTGATATGTCTTCTAAATCAACTCTACTTTCCCTTTCTTTCCAGAGTAACAAATTATTTGGTTCTCAGTTGGATTCTATTATCTCAACTGTTACTGGTGGGAAAGGAACTTTTTTACCACAGGATAAAAAATCTAAGGGTAAAAACAGGGCTAATCGTTTTCGTTCCTTTCTTTTCAACAAAGAACAAAAGCCTGATCCTTCATCCTCAGGAGCAGTTTCAGTTTGGAAACCATCTCCAGTCTGGAATAAATCCAAGCCTTCTAGAAAAGCAAAGCCAGCTTCTAAGTCCACATGAAGGTGCGGCCCTCATTCCAGCTCAGCTGGTAGGGGGCAGGTTACGTTTTTTCAAAGAAATTTGGATCAATTCTGTTCACAATCTTTGGATTCAGAACATCGTTTCAGAAGGGTACAGAATTGGTTTCAAGATAAGACCTCCTGCAAAGAGATTTTTTCTTTCCCGTGTCCCAGTAAATCCAGTGAAAGCTCAAGCATTTCTGAAATGTGTTTCAGATCTAGAGTTGGCTGGAGTAATTATGCCAGTTCCAGTTCTGGAACAGGGGCTGGGGTTTTATTCGAATCTCTTCATTGTACCAAAGAAGGAGAATTCCTTCAGACTAGTTCTGGATCTAAAAATATTGAATCGTTATGTAAGGATACCAACGTTCAAAATGGTAACTGTAAGGACTATCTTGCCTTTTGTTCAGCAAGGGCATTATATGTCCACAATAGATTTACAGGATGCATATCTGCATATTCCGATTCATCCAGATCACTATCAGTTCCTGAGATTCTCTTTCCTGGACAAGCATTACCAGTTTTGTGGCTCTGCCGTTTGGTCTAGCTACAGCTCCAAGAATTTTTACAAAGGTTCTCGGTGCCCTTCTGTCTGTAATCAGAGAACAGGGTATTGTGGTATTTCCTTATTTGGACGATATCTTGGTACTTGCTCAGTCTTTACATTTAGCAGAATCTCCTACGAATCGACTTGTGTTGTTTCTTCAAGATCATGGTTGGAGGATCAATTCACTAAAAAGTTCATTGATTCCTCAGACAAGGGTAACCTTTCTGGGTTTCCAGATAGATTCAGTATCCATGACTCTGTCTTTGACAGACAAGAGACATCTAAAATTGATTTCAGCTTGTCGAAACCTTCAGTCACAATCATTCCCTTCGGTAGCCTTATGCATGGAAATTCTAGGTCTTATGACTGCTGCATCGGACGCGATCCCCTTTGCTCGTTTTCACATGCGACCTCTTCAGCTCTGTATGCTGAATCAATGGTGCAGGGATTACACAAAGATATCTCAATTAATATCTTTAAAACCGATTGTACGACACTCTCTGACGTGGTGGACAGATCACCATCGTTTAATTCAGGGGGCTTCTTTTGTTCTTCCGACCTGGACTGTAATTTCAACAGATGCAAGTCTTACAGGTTGGGGAGCTGTGTGAGGATCTCTGACGGCACAAGGAGTTTGGGAATCTCAGGAGGTGAGATTACCGATCAATATTTTGGAACTCCGTGCAATTTTCAGAGCTCTTCAGTCTTGGCCTCTTCTGAAGAGAGAATCGTTCATTTGTTTTCAGACAGACAATGTCACAACTGTGGCATACATCAATCATCAAGGAGGGACTCACAGTCCTCTGGCTATGAAAGAAGTATCTCGAATTCTGGTTTGGGCGGAATCCAGCTCCTGTCTAATCTCTGCGGTTCATATCCCAGGTATAGACAATTGGGAAGCGGATTATCTCAGTCGCCAAACGTTGCATCCGGGCGAATGGTCTCTTCACCCAGAGGTATTTCTTCAGATTGTTCAAATGTGGGAACTTCCAGAAATAGATCTGATGGCGTCTCATCTAAACAAGAAACTTCCCAGGTATCTGTCCAGATCCCGGGATCCTCAGGCGGAGGCAGTGGATGCATTATCACTTCCTTGGAAGTATCATCCTGCCTATATCTTTCCGCCTCTAGTTCTTCTTCCAAGAGTAATCTCCAAGATTCTGAAGGAATGCTCGTTTGTTCTGCTGGTAGCTCCGGCATGGCCTCACAGGTTTTGGTATGCGGATCTTGTCCGGATGGCCTCTTGCCAACCGTGGACTCTTCCGTTAAGACCAGACCTTCTGTCGCAAGGTCCTTTTTTCCATCAGGATCTCAAATCCTTATATTTAAAGGTATGGAGATTGAACGCTTGATTCTTGGTCAAAGAGGTTTCTCTGACTCTGTGATTAATACTATGTTACAGGCTCATAAATCTGTATCTAGAGAGATATATTATAGAGTCTGGAAGACTTATATTTCTTGGTGTCTTTCTCATCATTTTTCTTGGCATTCTTTTAGAATACCGAGAATTTTACAGTTTCTTCAGGATGGTTTAGATAAAGGTTTGTCCGCAAGTTCCTTTAAAGGACAAATCTCTGCTCTTTCTGTTCTTTTTCACAGAAAGATTGCTAATCTTCCTGATATTCATTGTTTTGTACAAGCTTTGGTTCGTATAAAACCTGTCATTAAGTCAATTTCTCCTCCTTGGAGTTTGAATTTGGTTCTGGGGGCTCTTCAAGCTCCTCCTTTTGAACCCATGCATTCATTGGACATTAAATTACTTTCTTGGAAAGTTTTGTTCCTTTTGGCGATCTCTTCTGCCAGAAGAGTCTCTGAATTATCTGCTCTTTCTTGTGAGTCTCCTTTTCTGATTTTTCATCAGGATAAGGCGGTGTTGCGAACTTCTTTTCAATTTTTACCTAAGGTTGTGAATTCCAACAACATTAGTAGAGAAATTGTGGTTCCTTCATTATGTCCTAATCCTAAGAATTCTAAAGAGAAATCGTTGCATTCTTTGGATGTTGTTAGAGCTTTGAAATATTATGTTGAAGCTACTAAGTCTTTCCGAAAGACTTCTAGTTTATTTGTTATCTTTTCCGGTTCTAGAAAAGGCCAGAAAGCTTCTGCCATTTCTTTGGCATCTTGGTTGAAATCTTTAATTCATCATGCCTATGTCGAGTCGGGTAAAACTCTGCCTCAAAGGATTACAGCTCATTCTACTAGGTCAGTTTCTACTTCCTGGGCGTATAGGAATGAATCTTCAGTTGATCAGATTTGCAAAGCAGCCACTTGGTCTTCTTTGCATACTTTTACTAAATTCTACCATTTTGATGTGTTTTCTTCTTCTGAAGCAGTTTTTGGTAGAAAAGTACTTCAGGCAGCGGTTTCAGTTTGAATCTTCTGCTTATGTTTTCATTAAACTTTATTTTGGGTGTGGATTATTTTCAGCAGGAATTGGCTGTCTTTATTTTATCCCTCCCTCTCTAGTGACTCTTGCGTGGAAAGATCCACATCTTGGGTAATCATTATCCCATACGTCACTAGCTCATGGACTCTTGCTAATTACATGAAAGAAAACATAATTTATGTAAGAACTTACCTGATAAATTCATTTCTTTCATATTAGCAAGAGTCCATGAGGCCCACCCTTTTTGTGGTGGTTATGATTTTTTTATATAAAGCACAATTATTCCAATTCCTTATTTATATGCTTTCGCACTTTTTTCTTATCACCCCAATTCTTGGCTATTCGTTAAACTGATTTGTGGGTGTGGTGAGGGGTGTATTTATAGGCATTTTGAGGTTTGGGAAACTTTGCCCCTCCTGGTAGGAATGTATATCCCATACGTCACTAGCTCATGGACTCTTGCTAATATGAAAGAAATGAATTTATCAGGTAAGTTCTTACATAAATTATGTTTTTTGTTCCTTTCGACAAATTAAGGAACAGAAACCTAATCCTTCCCCCAAGGAATCTGTTTCCAATTGGAAGCCTTCTACAAATTGGAATAAATCCAAGCCTTTTAAGAGATCAAAGCCAGCCCCCAAGTCCGCATGAAGGTGCAGCCCTCATTCCAGCTCAGCTGGTAGGGGGCAGATTACATTTTTTTAAAGATGTTTGGACCAATTCGGTCCAAAATCATTGGATTCAGAGTATTGTCTCTCAGGGGTACAGAATAGGATTCAGAGTAAGACCGACTGTGAGAAGATTATTTTCTCTCACGCATTCCAGCAAACCCAGTATAAAGGCTCAGGCTTTTCTAAAGTGTGTTTCAGACCTGGAGTTATCAGGGGTAATCATGCCAGTTCCGTTTCAGGAACAGGGTCTGGGGTTTTATTCAAATCTATTCATTGTCCCAAAGAAAAAAAAAATTATTCAGACCAGTTCAGGATCTAAAGATTTTGAATCGATATGTAAGAGTACCAACATTCAAAATGGTGACTATAAGGACTATTCTGCCTTTTGTTCAGCAAGGGCATTATATGTCCACGATAGACTTACAGAATGCATATCTTCATATTCCGATTCATGCGGATCACTATCAGTTCCATAGATTCTCTTTTCTAGACCAGCATTACCAATTTGTTGCTCTTCCTTTTGGCCTAGCGACAGCTCCAAGAATCTTTTCAAAGTTTCTCGGTGCCCTACTCTCTGTAATCAGAGAGCGGGGTATTGCAGTGTTTCCTTATTTGTACGATATCTTGGTACTCGCTCAGTCTTTACGTTCTGCAGAATCTCACACGAATCAACTAGTGTTGTTTCTTCGAAGACATGGTTGGAGGATCATTTTACCAAAAAGTTTGTTGATTCCTCAGACAAGGGTAACCTTTTTAGATTTCCAGATAGATTCAGTGTCCATGACTTTGTCTCTAGTTGCAGCCTGTTGGAACCTTCAGTCTCAGTCATTTCCTTCAGTAGCTATGTGCATGGAAGTCTTAAGTCTCATGAGTGCAGCATCGGACGCAATCCACTTTGCTCATTTTCCTATGAGACCTCTCCAGCTTTGTATGCTGAACCAATGGTGCAGGGATTATACAAGGATATCACAATTAATATCCTTAAATCCCAATGTTCGACTTTCTCTGACTTGGTGGTTAGATCACCATTGTATAATTTTAGGGGCCTCTTTCGTTCGTCCAACCTGGACTGTGATCACGACAGATGCGAGTCTTTCAGGTTGGGGAGCTGTTTGGGGATCTCTGACAGCACAAGGGGTTTGGAAATCTCAAGAGGCGAGATTACCAATCAATATTTTGGAACTCCGTGTGATTCTCAGGGCTCTTCAGTTTTAGCCTCTGTTGAAGAGAGAACCGTTCATTTGTTTTCATATGTCAATCATCAGGGTGGGACTCACAGTCCTCTAGCTATGAAAGAAGTATATTGGATACTTGTTTGGGCGGAATCCAGCCCCTGTCTAATTTCTGCGGTTCATATCCCAGGTATAGACAATTGGGAAGCGGATTATCTCAGCCGTCAGACTTTACATCCGGGAGAATGGTCTCTCCACCCAGATGTGTTTTCTCAAGATGTTCAGATGTGGGGGCTACCAGAAATAGATCTGATGGCATCTCATCTAAACAAAAAACTTCCCAGGTACCTGTCCAGGTCCAGGATCCTCAGGCGTAAGCAGTGGATGCATTGACGCTTCCTTGGTGTTATCAACCTGCTTATATTTTCCCGCCTCTAGTTCTTCTTCCAAGAGTGATTTCCAAAATCATCATGGAGCAATCGTTTGTGCTGCTGGTGGCTCCAGCATTGCCTCCCAGGTTTTGGTATGTGGATCTTGTTTGAATGTCCAGTTGCCAACCTTGGCCACTTCCATTAAGGCCAGACCTTCTATCTCAAGGTCCGTTTTTTCATCAGGATCTCAAATCATTAAATTTGAAGGTATGGAAATTGAACGCTTAGTGCTTAGTCATAGAGGTTTCTCTGACTCAGTGATTAATACTATGTTGCAGGCTCATAAATCTGTTTCTAGAAAGATTTATTATCGAGTTTGGAAGACTTACATTTCATGGTGTTCTTCTCATAAATTCCTAGAATTTTACAGTTTCTTCAGGATGGTTTGGATAATGGTTTGTCATTGTTTTGTGCAGGCTTTGGTTCGTATCAAGCCTGTCATTAAATCAATCTCTCCTCTTTGGAGTCTTAATTTGGTTTTGAAGGCTTTACAGGCTCCTCCATTTGAGCCTATGCATTCTTTGCACATTAAACTACTTTCTTGGAAAGTGTTGTTTCTTTTGGCCATCTCTTCTGCTAGAAGAGTTTCTGAATTATCCGCGCTCTCTTGTGAATCTCCTTTTCTGATTTTTCATCAGGATAAGGCAGTTTTGCGGACTAAATTTAAATTCTTACCTAATTCTTTAGAGAGATCTTTACATTCTTTGGATGTGGTGAGAGCTCTGAAATATGTTGAAGCTACTAAAGATTTCAGGAAGACTTCTAGTCTATTTGTTATCTTTTCTGGTTCCAGGAAAGGTCAGAAGGCTTCTGCCGTTTCTTTGGCCTCGTGGTTAAAACTTTTGATTCATCAAGCCTATTTGGAGTCGGGTCAAGCCCCGCCTCAGAGAATTACAGCTCATTCTAATAGATCAGTTTCCACTTCGTGGGCTTTTAAGAATGAACCTTCAGTTGATCAGATTTGCAAAGCAGTAACTTCTTTGCATACATTTACTAAATTCCACCATTTTGATGTATTTGCTTCTTCAGAAGCAGTTTTTGGTAGAAAAGTTTTTCAGGCAGCTGTTTCAGTTTGATTTTTATGCTTTTGATTTAAGTTTATTCCTCTCATTTATGAGAATGAACTTATATTTTGGGTTGTGGATTAATTTTTCAGCAGAAAATGGCTGTTTTTATTTTTATCCCTCCCTCTCTAGTGACTCTTGAGTGGAAGACTCCACATTTTGGGTATTGCTATCCCATACATCACTAGCTCATGGACTCTTGCCAATTACATGAAAGAAAACATAATTTATGTAAAAACTTACCTGATAAATTCATTTCTTTCATGTTGGCAAGAGTCCATGAGGTTATGATTTTTTTTGTATAAAGCACAATTATTTCCAAATTCCTTTGTTAAAGCTTTTTACGCCTTTCTTTATCACCCCACTTCTTGGCTATCCGTTAAACTGAATTGTGGTTATGGTGAGGGGTGTATTTATAGGCATTTTGAGGTTTGGTAAACTTTGCCCCTCCTGGTAGGATTGTATATCCCATAAGTCACTAGCTCATGCACTCTTGCCAATATGAAAGAAATTAATTTATCAGGTAAGTTCTTACATAAATTATGTTTTTCAGTATGAATTATATTCTGATATAACATTATTTTGAATGCATGAAAACACAGATATGATATACTTCATGGGGCAACACTGGTTTCTCACAGGTCTGAAATGAAAGAAATAATGTTATTTTGACACAGTTAAACATTTTAGATTGATTATATAGCTACTTATTAAATTGTATAGATAATTGGTCCAAACTTCAAATCCTTAAGACATCTATGCTTTCAAGGAAAACATTTCAAATTCACTAATGCAGCCAATCAATACAGCAGATATTTATCCAATATAGTATGTTTCAGATCAATATATATATATATATATATATATATATATATATATATATATATATATATATATATGTTGCTAATATAATCTTATATGAAGATTAAGTCACAGCATCCCCATATGCCTGTAGGTAACTTGAGTTCAGACACCTTATGTGTATTAAAACTCAGCAGGTACCAATTTAACACCTAAGTGTAAACGGTCATTTTCCTCTGTAAAAAAAAACAGATTTTTCTCTGCATATACTCAAGCCTCAAAAGACCCATCTCAGACAGCATGTCTGTTTATCTAAAGGGGTTAGTTATCTGATAACTTTTATTACATAGAGGAAAGAACCTCTGTTAAAATGACATCTTGCGTTTTACAAGTGTCTGTTAACTTACAAACGTCCTGGGATTTAGAGCATATCTTCCACCAAAACACAGAATATTGTCTCCATCACTCCAGGGGTCTGTGCTTTTTTTTTTTTTTTTTTTTTTTTTTTTTTTTTAACCCTTTAGATGTATAAGGTAGAGGGGGGGGGGGTCCTGCTGTAGTTACAGTGAAATCATTTTATATCAGGTAGATATTAGCTTAATGGAATTATTAAATTATGTGACATATGCACAGTTTATCTAATGTCACTCAGCAATACCTTGACAAATCGTGCAGCCCTACTTCAAATATTAACATCTGTTTCTTGAGGGTTTCAAGGTCTTATTTATCCCAGAACTATAAAAGCAAGCCTAAAATTACTTTTTTTTTTTGCAGTAATTATAGGAAGCTCCACTATACAAGCCTAAGTATTGCTGATTTTCAAACTGTTCCCTCTCAGGCATTCCCTTTAGGGGCTAGACATTTGTCAGGAAACATACTTTTACTATATTTTTTTTAATGCATTTTATTCTAACTTTTATTGGGAAGAAAAATGAAACTTTTAGTTTTGAATATGCAATCTTTGTACTCAGAAAACTGCTCCTGTAATCCACAGAATGTCATTGCTGAACATGAGATCCGAAATATTTCCTGTGCTGCTCAGGATCCAGAGGACCTATGCACTTTTGCCTACATTACAAAGGACCTGCAGACCAGCCACCACTACTGCCATGTGTTCAGCACGGCCGATGTGGTGAGACTCAACATTTTTTATTATCATTGTTAATAATTGATCTGTCATATTATCTATTACTTCTGTAGTTTGTTACATTTCAGATTTTACATCTTTTTTTTTTCTTTCTTTTTTTTATTCCTTTAGAATCAGGCCTATGAAATAATCCTCACTTTAGGCCAAGCCTT
Source organism: Bombina bombina (assembly GCF_027579735.1). Lineage (NCBI taxonomy): Eukaryota > Metazoa > Chordata > Amphibia > Anura > Bombinatoridae > Bombina > Bombina bombina. The sequence goes on along the minus strand of NC_069501.1, from coordinate 493,631,716 downwards.
TGAAGTAGCCTATCAGCTAACGATACAGGCCCAGAAATCTCGTCCCCCTGAAGCTGTTGTTACACGACCTTCCAAACCTGTGCCCAAGCCACGAGGCAGTATACGTAGGCAGACAGTGAGTTACTATCATTATGTAAAATATATGAAATTTGATGTGGGTGCTCATATTGTGAGTTAAAAAAGAAGAGTTCGGTAACCTCACATTGTTAGAAAGTTAAAACACTTTTATTAATAAAAAAAAATTAAAAATGATCAACATGGACGTTTAGAGAAAGGGTGCTCATATTGTGTCATACACAATATAATTCTTCCAATCTACGGCTTTTTTTGCTAAAGATATCTTCTAGAGATGGTCTGTGTTTGTTTAGTTTTTTACTAGTTGTAAAAAAGAACATCCTGCCTTGTAAATTTGCCCTCCTTTTGTTGTTTTCGTTTAAAATCAACAGGTGTTGTGTGTATATATACACATCTACATATATATATAATCTGGAGAGAGAGACAGAGATGGAGAGACAGAGATGGGGGGGGGGGGAGAAATATGGAGGGAGAGATGGAGCAGTGTGGAGTCTCATAATTGTAAAACTCATTTCTTTCTAATTGTAGTGAGAGTTCACAAAATACATTCATAACCTATGGGAAATACTTCACCTAGCCACCAGGAGGAGACAAAGACACCCCAAAAGCATTAAATATTCCACCCACTTTCCCTACCCACCCACTAGTTCTTTGCCTTGTGTCATGGAGGTAGGCAGAGAAAGGTGCTCTGCTAAAGATTCTGATTTTATTGTCTTCAATGGATTGTTTCCTGCAAGAGAGGGCAAGGGAGTTGTTGAAAGCCCCATATAATTCTATTAATAGAGTTTTGATGTATGCTAGCTACTGGCTGTCGCAGGGAAGTTCCCATGTCTCTTCCAGATTGTGTTACAGGTTGCCTCTGACTTGTTGCCTAATAGATGAGGGTGTATAACCAGATTGCCTGCAGATTGGGCTTATCACGGACTCCAGGGACAGTAAGGGGGTTAGTTGCTTCGGTTTTACTGCACTCATTATAGGGCAGTTCTGGCACACATAAGGAATCTCAGTATACTCAGTTGGGCATATTCTAAAGATCGAACAGTGTGTGTTCACTTTTTATTACAATACACTCAGATGTACCCTCTAGTGTGATGGGGCTAGTTGCCTACTAGGGAGGGGAAGCTGTTTGCAGGGGTCTGAGATGTGTTATATGCTTGTCTCTTCATGATTGCACTTGGTTTGATAGGGCTAGTAGTCAAGTCGGCTTTTAGGGTGTCATTTAGAAGTGTTTCAAATTTAATTAGATCCTCCTACAGTTAATCTCTGGAAGCTCCTCTAATGAGACAGAAGGATGGTTATTTCTTCCCCACAGAGGTGTTCACATGTGTATTTGTCGGTGATGGTGGGGTTATTTTTTTTTCTGCCACAGGTCTATCTGGGCAAACGAGATACGGCTTAGAGAGGGCTCCTATACCATTGCTGACAGCGTGCCGCTTTTTTTTCTGCTACGATCAGCAGGGGCTCTCCTTTCTGTAGTCAGTCTACAGGGGACTGCTGTGATACCATACTTGGATGTCATGAGGCTGCCTGCCACAGGTCTATCTGGGCAAACGAGATACGGCTTAGAGAGGGCTCCTATACCATTGCTGACAGCGTGCCGCTTTTTTTTTCTGCTACGATCAGCAGGGGCTCTCCTTTCTGTAGTCAGTCTACAGGGGACTGCTGTGATACCATACTTGGATGTCATGAGGCTGCCTGCCATCTTCTTCAAACCACTCCTCGGCCCTCGGTGGCTCAATGCATGGAGCTGATGGTGGCAGTTTCGGATGCTAAGCCTTTTGCTCGCTTTCATCTGAAACCTCTACAGTTATGTATGCTCAGGCACTGGAATCATTTAGTCCGGTCTCAGGTAATATCTCTGACAAGATATGGGTCGAGATTGACGGACCCTCAAGCAGAATTGGTGGAAGCTTTAGCAGTTCATTGGCAATTCAATCTATTGTATCTTTTTCCTCCAATTGTTCTTCTTCCTCTAGTTTAAGTCAAACAGGAGGGAATTCCGTCCATCCTGGTAGCTCCTGCGTGGTCACGCAGGACTTTGTATGCAGACCTCATGGGAATGTCATCTTCTCCTCCATGGAGACTACCTCAACGTTAGGACCTTCTGGCTCAGGGTCTATTGTTCTATCAAAAGATTCTTTGAGGCTGGCTGCATAAAGATTTAACGCTTCGCCTTGTCTCAGAGATGGTTCTCTGAGGCGGTGATTGATGCTCTGATTCAGGCGAGAAAGACTTTTACCAAACTTATTTACCACAAGCTGTGGAGGGGTTATCTGTCTTGGTTTTAGGTCGTGGGTTCCCTTGGCAAGGTGAAGATTCTGCATATGTTTGTTTCTTCAGGATGGTTTAGGGAAGGGCCTGTCTTCTTAATGGTCAGATTTCTGCTTTTTCTGGTTTGTTGCATAAGAAGTTGGCTTGTTTGCCAGATGTTCAGTCGTTTGTTCAAGCTATTAAAGCCTTAATCTTGTTCTTAGAATTCTTCAACAAGCCCCGTTTGAGCCTATGCTTTTTTTTATATTAAGTTCTTTATTTATTCCTCGGCTCGTAGGGTTTCTGAATTGTCTGCCCTCCAATGTGACCCATGTAAAGGTGCAGAGTAGGACTGTGCGCTAGGCTTATTTACCAAAATCCTCACTAGTCCCAATAACCTTAAAAATGGGATAGATAGAAATGTAAAAAAACAGAAAGTGGGAGCGCTACAATTGACAAAGGTAAAATAAATTTGCCCAAATCCAGAAAATAAAATCAACAACAGTTCACAAATAATCTTATCATAAAACTATATAAAATGAAATTGGATGTCTCCGATATAACAATAATATAAAATAGGGCTTGCAGTCTTCAGCAGTATTCTTAGTGTATTTAATCTTAATTAAATTTAGTGGGGGATATGGTTAACCCCAATGTCCAGATCCGTCTCAAACGGCACCAGAGAGGTGCTGGTACAAAGTCAGGTTACGTGTAGGAATAGACCGGTCTAACACACTTTAGTGGATAATTAAGTGACCACGTAGACCGCAACAATGTGAGTGGTTAGATCTTCAGAGTAGTTTAAGTAGCGAGGTTTGTTCTCCAGCAGCTGAGTATGTGACAGTACCTTATTTTTGTTTGGTAGTCGATCCGGGAGCTTACCCGCCTCTCTCAGCATTTGAGTCTCTTCTGTATGTAACAGGATCACGTATCTTCTACACCCGTCATAGATCTCTGGGGTCTGATATATATAGAACTAGACACCCTGATGAGAGGGAATATACATGCCTCTCGAAATCAAAAAAAACTTTATCCAGAATAGACTATTTTCTCATCTCAGAAAAGCTAATAGATTGTATTCAGGAGACACTTATTGATATAATAACTATATCAGACCACGCCCCCATTTCAATTGCATTAGACCCCAAACAAAAGATGCGGAAATCTAATCAGTTCTTCTTTCCAAAATATCTAGCAAAAAATAGTAAGTTTATAAATTTCTTAAGATCTAAATGGGCTGAATATAAACAGTTCAATAATAGCTCTTTTGACAAAACTCACATATACTGGAACGCCGCAAAAGCCGTATTAAGAGGCGAAATTTTGGCATACCAAATAAAGCAAAATAAAAAAACACACGCACATAAAAAGCAGATAACCAACTGCGTGATCAATAAATATTCCAGATATATCCAGACAAAAACTCCAGATAGCTGGCAACAATATATTCAGGCTAAAAAAGACAGAGACATCTACCTTATGCAAAACGAGATTAGAGAAAATATAAAATCCTGCGCACAGTTTTATAGGTATGGCAACAAGGTGGGTAGCTTTCTAGCAAGAATTGACAAAAATCACAAAACCAAAAGCTTTATAAAAAAAATTAAAAATAAAGATCAGATCTGGACTCAAACAGAAGATATACAAAAGGCCTTTCTTGACTATTTCACGGAGCTTTATTCAGCACAGCATATTGATTATACTATCAAGGATTCATTTTGGGAATCCTTGACAGTCCCAAAACTAGAAAATAACTGTTTAACTAAAATCAATGAACCCATTACAGAAAATGAAATAAGACAAACAATTAAAATGATGGCAAATAATAAAGCGGCAGGGCCGGATGGCCTTCCATCCGAATTTTATAAGATTCTCATAGAGGAAATAACCCCTACATTAAATGCTCTGCTGAATGGGCTCTGGAATGGACAGTTGGAGCCATCAGCTGATTTTAATGAATCCATAATAATAGTCATACCTAAGCCTGGAAAAGATTCACAACTAATTGACTCTTACAGGCCCATCTCACTACTCAACATTGATTATAAAATTCTGACCAGCATTCTAGCTAAAAGGATTCAGGCTTCATTAGATACAATAATTCATCCGGAACAAACAGGCTTTATGAAAGGAAGGTCCTCAAATGTTAATCTAAGGAAAGTTTTCTTAACAATCTCAGACCAGTGGTATAATGATAAATATAATAAAAAAGTTAACAAAGAAGATAGTTCAATAGTATCACTGGATGCAAGTAAAGCTTTTGATTCTGTTACATGGGACCACCTTGTTGCCTCTCTTATAAATTTTGGATATTCAGGCAATAGTCTTAATCTAATTAAGAAACTTTATACTGAGTCTAGGGCAGCGATAATTATCAATGGTAACAAAACACCCTACTTCCCCCTCCTAAGAGGGACAAGACAGGGATGCCCTTTGTCGCCCCTAATTTTTAATATTGCATTGGAACCTTTATTGATGGCTTTGAGAAATAATATACAGGGGATTGAGTTAGGAGGCAAGAGAATACAGTTAGCGGTCTATGCAGATGACCTACTGGTATTTTCTAGAAATTCAAAGATAAATTTTAATAAAATGTGCCAGATTATAAAAAACTATGGCTCTTTTTCAGGATATCATATCAACCAGTCTAAATCTGAAGTATTATGGCTTCAAAAAAAACAAGATTCAGAAACTAAAATATTCAAAGAGGTAACTAAATATATGACATACCTGGGGGTCAAAATATCCAGAGACCCTTCAGAATGGTACGCTTTAAACATTGGTAATGGCATTAGACAATTCTGCGAAACTCTCAAAAGGTGGACTTCATTGCCACTTTCTCTCTCTGGTAAGATAAATTTACTTAAGATGATTGCACTCCCTAGGCTATTGTATCTTTTCCAGAATATTCCTTTCTTAATTAAGAAACAGGAGATTAAAACATCTAATCAGGCAATTAAGGAATACTTATGGACGAATAATAGACCTAGACTGAGCTATCAAAAATTAACACTTAAAAAAGAATATTTGGGCCTGGGTCTTCCTAACTTAATAATATATAACCTGGTGGCAGTGACAAAGATTGCTCTTGATTGGCTCCTAGAGAGTAATCACTTTACTTTGCCAGAGATAGAAAATGGTTTGATAAAACCTCTTTATTTAAAAAATATCCTCCATCTTGAGGTTAAGAACCTTCCACCATATGTTAAAAAAATAGATTTGCTTAGGGATACAATTGTAGCCTGGCACAGAACATGTAAATATTTAGGTATACACCCCTATGCAACACGATACTTAACTATCAAAGGAAACTCAGAATTCAAACAGGGTCACTCATCCAAAATATTTTCAGACTGGCAAGAAAAGGGATTATCCAACATTATTCAACTAACAAAAAATAACCAGGGAATAATTCAAGTTGAAGATTTTGAAACAATTAAAAATAAATATCTCCTCTCTGAGAAACATTATTTCTCATTTTTACAAATTAGGCATTATTGCCTTAAATTAATACAAATACAAGGGAATAACTGGGATCTTGCACCACTAGTTCCGGTAATTAATCTTATCAAAAGTGGTAAATACTCAATATCCCCGCTATATAACCTATTAAATAATATAAACTACAAACAACATATTGAAAGTGGAACTGTAAAATGGAGGGAAGTTCACTTTCCGAATCTTACTACGCAAGTAATACTAAAAAGCGTGGAAAGAGTGGAGGAAGCATCATTAGCTATCCCTATGCGTGAACAGCACGTAAAGTTAATGTGGATGGTATATATCACACCTGAGAAGATTGCTAAATGGGGTGGCACAGGGGAAGGAGCGTTCTGCATTAAATGCAGACAACCAAAGACAAACCTAATCCATAGCTTTTGGCTATGCCCCAAGATACAAGGTTTTTGGGGAAAGATAAATTTCTGGCTGAGCAAAGTTTATCAAATTCAAATACTCTTACAACCAGATCAGATCTTTTTTTTTCACTACAAAAAAGAACACCTACAAAATCGGAAATTTATAACGATGATAATTTTGTTAGCTAGAAATCTTATATTAAAAGGATGGAAACAGGCCAAACCACCTTCCTTTGGGAATCTTGGGGAAATTATTCATCACCAATTTCTCATAGAATTACAAGACACTATATACCACATTGACAACAACATAACACGTTTCTTTAGCAAATGGGAGAAGTGGATTAAATCTAGAGAGATCGAAGAGCAAAAGAAAATAATTGGAAACTTCAAAAATACAATCTATATGGAAAATTGCAGATTGAGAGGAGAATGGCTTTTTGAAATGCCCGATCAGGCCTAGATATCAGAGGGAGGGGGAAGAGAGGAGAGAGAGAAATTTTTTTTTTTTTTTTTTTTTTTTTTTTTTCTTTTTTTTTTTTTTTTTTTTTTCTTTTTTTTTTGTTATTTTATAAGACGTAAATATTTCTATGTGATTTAAGATGTTATAACTTTAAATTGAATATTGTATATACAGATCCCAGGGGGGGAAAAGGCACCAATATAGACAGAAAGACTTTTCTTTTGTGTTGTTTCTGTGGTTGAAAAGGGGAAAGGACAAAGGTTTGTTAGTTTTTTTTTTTTTTCTTATGCTTTCTTTCTTTATGATAATAGAAAGGGGGAAAAAGGAATACCTCTTTATATCTTTATGTTTATTATGCTTTATGGACAGGTATCCTCCCTAAAAGATTTAATTTTCTCTGTTTGAGACCAAGATTGGGTAAATATATACTGCATTATATATTAGTTGAAACATGAAGCAAACAGTATGAAAATGTTATAATATGATTTTGTCAAAACTGGAAAGATTGATTGTTTAAGATTTGTAACTGATGTATAAATCTAATAAACCTTTTTAAAAAAAAAAAAAAAAAAATAAAAAAAAAAAAAAAAAATAGATCTCTGGGGTCAGAGGTTGAACTTGTTCGTCCAGGTAAAGCCATTCTCAAAGGTAGTAGAATTAGGATAATAGGACTATCCACTCTTATTACAAACAGCATGCAGGATGGCAAATAAAAAGATGTCTTTGCTTTCTTTTGGGACTGTGTCTCACAGGTAATAGAGAACTCTGGTTCTCCAATGTGACCCATCTTATGTAGTGTTTCATTGGGAAAAGGATGTACTGAGGAAAAAGTTGTGTGTTTAACTAAGGTTGTCTCAACAATATTAATCAAATTGTGGTTCTGTCTCTTTGTCCCAATCCTCCTTCCTCTAAGGAGAGGCTATAACATAATCTGGACGTGGTTAGAGCCTTGAAATTCAATCTTCATGCTTTTTCCCTATCCTTCTGGCCCAGAAGTTTGATTCACATATAGAAGCGAGCCAGCAGCCTCCATCATGGTTTACAACACATTCTACTCATGCAGTGTCTTCTTCCTGGGCCTTTAAGATTGGGATTCAGTTGAACAGATATGTAAGGCTGCTACTTGGACCTCTACATTCTTTCACAAAATTTTACAGATTTAATGTTTTTGCCTCAGCAGAGGCGTCTTTTGGGAGAAAGGTTCTTCAAGCAGTGGTGCCTAGTACTTAGGACTGCCTTCAATCCACTCCTCGGCTTTCGTGGCCCGATGTAGGGAGGTGGTAGGTCTTATGGTTGCAGCTTTGGATACTATTCAGTCTGCTCATTTTCATCTGAGACCTCTACAGTTATGTATGCTCAGACAGTGAAATGGGTACCATTCTGAACTATCTCAGGTAATATCTCTAGACCTACAGACGAGAAAATATCTCGATTGGTGGCAGGCACAGAATCCAGTTCTTCAGGGTATGTGTTTTCCACTCCCATCCTGAGTGATTATTACAATAAAAAGAGCTTATCTGAGTGGGGTGCTGTGTGGGGTTCTCTGAGGGCTCAGGGAACCTGGCGACAGTAGGAAGTGAGTCTTCCTATCAATATTCTGGAGTTGAGGGCCATCTTAAATGCTTCTGGTGTGGCCTCAACTTCGTTCCGCCCATTATATTCTATTCCAATCAGAAAACATCACAACCGTGGTTATGACAATTATCAGGGCGTAATGTGCAGCTCTCTGGCGATGCAGATGGTGTCCCGCATTCTGCAATGGGCAGAGAGATACCATTGTCAGATATCAGCCATCTACATTCCAGACAGACTCGCCACTCAGGGGAAAGGTCCCTAAATCAGGAAGTATTCTGCAAGATCACCCACTTGTGGGGGTGTCCGGAGATAGATCTGATGGCTTCCCGTCTCAATGCCAAATTATCAAGATAGGGATTGAGTGATCCTGAGGTGGAGCTGGTGGACGCACTGGCGGTCCCCTGGCACTTCAGTCTTGTGTATCTGTTTCCTCGGATTGTTCTACTGCCCCGAGTGATAGCTTGGATCAAACAGTAGGGAATTTCAGTGATTATTCTTGCTCCTGCGTAGGAATTGGTATACAGACCTAGTGAGAATGTCGTCTGCTCCTCTGTTGCGGTTGCCTCTGAGGTCGGACCATCTAGAGCAAGGGACGTTTTTTCTATCAAAACCTATATACTCTGAGGCTGACTGCATGGAGATTGAATGGCTAGTCTTGTCTCAGAGAGGATTCTCTGAGAAGGTGGTCTATACTCTCATTCAGGCACGCAAGCCTGTCACTAGATGTATTTATCATAAAGTCTGGAAGGCTTACCTCTTTTGGTGTGAACACCGTGAAATCTCCTAGCATACAGTGGGGATTCCATGTCTCTTGCAGTTTCTTCAGTATAGTCTGGTGGAAGACCTGTCAGCCAGTTCCCTTAAGGGTCAGATTTCTGCCCATTTAGTTCTGTTTCACAAGAAGTTGGCTCATTTGCCAGATGCTCAGGAGTTTGTTCAGGCTATTGCTAGAATTAGACCTGTTTTCAAAACTGTTGCTCCCTCATGGAGCCTTAACCTTGATCTTAGAGTTCTTTAACTGGCTCCGTTTCAGCCTATGCATTCTATTGATATTAAAGGGACAGTGAACCCAAATTTTTTCTTTCGTGATTCAGATAGAGCATGCAATTTTAAGCAACTTTCTAATTTACTCCTATTATCAAATTTTCTCCGTTCTCTTGCTATCTTTATTTGAAAAAGAAGGCATCTAAGCTTTTTGGGGTTCAGAGCTCTGGACAGCACTTTTTTATTGGTGGATGAATTTATCCACCAATCAGCGAGGACAACCAAGGTTGTTCACCAAATATGATCCGGCATCTAAACTTACATTCTTGCATTTCAAATAAAGATACCAAGAGAATGAAGAAAATTTGATAATAGGAGGAAATTAGAAAGTTGCTTATAATGTCATGCTCTATCTGAATCATGAAAGAAAAAAAATTGGGTTCAGTGTCCCTTTAAGTTGCTCACTTGGAAGGTGATCTTTTTGTTGGCTATTTCCTCTGCTCGCAGAATATCCAAATTATCTGGTTTCCAGTATGACCCACCTTACTTGGTGTTTCATCCTGAATAGGCTGTACTGAGGTCAAAGTTGGGGTTTTTACCTAGGGTTGTTCCCACCAACAATATCAACCAGGAAATTGTTGTTCCGTCTCTTTGTCACCATCTGTCTTCTTCCAAGGAGAGGTTGTTACATAATTTGGATGTGATCAAAACGTTAAAGTTCTACCTTCACGCTACCAAGGACTTTCTTCAGTCATCTTCCTTGTTTGTACTGTTTTCTGCTAAGTGCAAAGGACATAAGGCCTCAGCTGTTACTCTTTCCTTCTGGCTTCGAAGCCTTATTCGCAGGGCTTACACAGAAGTGGGCCAGCAGCCTCCATCCTGAATTACGGCACATTCTACCCGTGTGGTGTCTACTTCTTGGACCTTCAAGAATGAAGCTTCAGTTGAACAGATTTGCAAAGCGGATTCTTGGTCTTTCTTACACACTTTCACATAATTCTACAGATTTGATGATTTTGCCTCGGCAGAGGCATCGTTTGGGAGAATGGTTTTACAAGCGGTGGTGCCTAGTAACTAGTACTGCCTTTCCTACTTCCCTCCCTAACATTCGTGTACTCCACAGGTTTATTAATGTTTTGTGACCTCTCACTGCCATTAGATGGAAAATATAATTTATGCTTACCTGATGATAAATTAATTTCCTTCTTGGCATTGAGAGTACACAAACCCACCCTGAACACGTGTAGTGGTGGCAGTCTTTGCACCTCTGTACCACTTGTGTTTCTCTACTTTTTTTTATCCTCGGCTTGAACTACTGAGAGGGTAGGGGAAGTGGGATGGATACTTCAGTGTTCTGTTTGGGGTGTCTTTGCCTCCTCCTGGTGTCCAGGTGAAGTATTCCCACAGGTTAATAAATGTTTCGTGGACTCACTGCCAAGAAGGAAATTCATTTATCAGGTTAGCATAAATTATATTTTTATGAAACTCCTAAAAGGGAAAAAAATGGGTTTCTTGTCCCTTTAAGGATGTAATACACGTTTAAACATAGGGAAACTAACTTAGAACTATTTTGTGAGTGCAGTCTTTCCAACTTCTGCTACACACGTAGACATTTGTGACATATTGTACATTCCTGAAAAGTACATTAAACTGCTGGGTACAGTGGCATAGTTACTTCTAGCCATTCTAATGTTTTTCTTTTTGCACCTGCAGCTTTCTATAAACCATTCTCTAAGTTTAACCCATTACAGAAGTCAGTTGGTAAAATTCTGAATCTTTATAGTATTTGCTGAAATCTTGTAATGGGCATTTTGTTGCATCCTATGATAGGAACATTGTACTTAATTTCACAGATTAGTGATGCTGGACTTTGCACTTTGGTTTAGCTCTCACCATAGAATTCAGAAGCTTTACACATTTGCAGTTAGTTTTTTTGTTTTTTTAACATAGTTTAAAAGTTACATAACAAAAACATCAGGAATACTATGGAGTAATACTGCCCCCACTTTGTATTGTGCTGTCTAAATTCAAGTGTACCATACACCTTGTCAAGATCATCACTGGTCTGTGAATGCGCACTGCTTCTATAACAGTATGAAAATGCAGAGCTTCACTAACCTGCACTTGTAAAGGGTTAAAATAAGGGACTGCAGTCACAAGAGGAAAAATAATAGCATGGTTAGTAGTAACCATACTGTGGTTGTACCAGCAGTTTAATGTCCCTTTAATATATTTGCTTAGTATTTTTTTCTTATACATGTAATCCGCTTAATGAATTGAATTTTCTAGACTAGGTTCATAGAAAGTAACTTTATGACTGTCAGATTTTCACAATGCTTGCATTCTTTTTACCCCCAACTTAGACGGAGTCATTAGAAGGAGACAATTCTTCTCCATCTCATGGAGGAGTGTCCTGGATTGTGGATCCTAAGCAGGAGTCAAACAGGAGCCAGAGCACTAAGTAAGAGGAAAAAACTAAAAAGCAATGGAATTGAATAGTGACCAAGAAACTAAAAATTGTGTGTGCATTGCATTTAAAATGTATTTTTCTCCCATGTTCATCTTAAAGGGACATAAAACAAGTTGGGATAGAGACAAAATATAATATGTACTTTAATTACTTTAACTGCACATTTATACTGCAGTGGCTCATCATTAACCCTTTCTTTATACATCACTTAATAAAACAACTTATTTTTGTGTTTGCAAGACCAGATATATTCAAACCTCTTTTCTTTCTAATGACACGGTGAGTCCACGGGTCATCATAATTACTGTTGGGGAATATCACTCCTGACCAGCAGGAGGAGGCAAAGAGCACCACAGCAAAGCTGTTAAATACCACTCCCTTACCCACAACCCCCAGTCATTCTCTTTTCTTGTATCAGTTGCAAGGAGGGGTAAAGTTAGGTGTCTGATTCTTCAATCAAGAGTTTATTTTTAAGCAGAGCAGGTTTGCTCTGTTTTCCTGGGGTGTAGCCGTAGTCCATGTCAGTCTCTTCAGTAGAGCAGTGGTGGCTTTTAAGCATTTGGGAACTTGGGGGATATAATCCCCACTAGGCCTCCCGATATGGTTTTTGCTGCCCTTATTTTCATAGGTGTAAGTAGGTTTACTTGGTCTTTTTTTGCTGTTCCATAGGTCTATGTGAGGGATGAAGCCTTTCAAACCTTGTGAGCTGCCCTGCTGCCGGGCAGACTGTGATGGAGGTAAGTGCTATTTTTATTTTTCTGATGGAGGAGCTCAGAATATTTTTTTAGCACTTATGGGGTTAATTTTGGGATTTGAATCCTGCTTATGTGCAGGTTTTTTTATTATGGCAGTACTTATGTTTTCTGTGTGGGGCACTGTGAGGATGGCTCTGTTAGGAGGCTGTTTTAGCTCTCCTTTATTTTGGCTCTGTTAGTGTCACGCTCCTTTCCTTTCCTTGCCCACGATGGGTGGAGTTTTGGTTTGGCGTGAGTGTTGCGCGCTCTTCCTCTCCGTATTTGTTTCTCTGTGGAAGTGAGAGGTTGTTCCGCTGCTGCTCTAGGGCGAAGTTGGATTGGTTTTGTGGAGAGTGAGGTCCGGATCGTTTGGGAGTCTGTGTCTACTCCGGTTGGTAGGAGGCTGGTGTAAGCACCTCAGTTGGGCTTGTTTAGGTGTAGAGGTGTTATATAAGGGCTCAGGGTGGTTTGTTTTTGGGCTCTTATGTTTTAGGTAATGCTATTTAAAGGGACAGTAACGTTTGTTTTTTGGGGCATTTTTTTCTGTCAAATTTATTTTAATTAATTTTTTAATTTGTTTGTTAAGATGGACCAAGAGGACTTGCAAGGAGATACTTGTAATTTATGTCTTGATGCTAATGTGGAGCCACCTATCCCTTTCTGTTCTTCTTGTGTAGAGAGAACCTTACAGTACAGGGATAGGCTTTTTCTAAGGAGAATGTTGTTCAGGAGTCTCCTGTTCAAGTTATACCGCAGCTTTCTCACCAATCATCCCAATCTACTTCCTCACATGCAGTGCCCTGCATTTCATCTCAGATTGTTTTTTCTTTGCAGGATATGGCTACTCACATATCCTCTGCTGTTTCTGATGCTTTGTCTGCTTTTCCTGCATTGCAGGGGAAGCGTAAAAGAAAGTATAAGGTTTCTGATTCTGTTACAGTTATGCCTATTGTTTCTTCCCATAGGTCTGAGGAAAAAGATACTTCAGTAGCGTCTGAGGGTGAAATTTCAGATTCTGATAGTGTGATTCCTTCGGCTGATTCTGAGGTTGTTTCTTTCAGATTTAAGCTGCAGCACCTCAGTTTGTTACTCAGGGAGGTTTTGGCTACCTTGGATAACTCCGATTCGATGGTCATAGTTACTCCTAAGAAGGCTAGTAAACTTAACAAGTTTTTTTATATCCCTTCTGTGGCTGAGGTTTTTCCTGTTCCAGATCGTGTTTCAGAGATTATTACACGAGAATGGGAGAAACCTTCCTATTGCGGATTCTATTAAGGAATCTTGGCAAACAATTCCTAAGGTAGAAGGAGCTATTTCTACTTTGACTAAGAGGACCACTATTCCTATTGAGGATAGCTGTTCTTTCAAGGACCCCATGGATAAAAAGTTGGAGGCTTTGCTTAAGAGGATGTATGTTCACCAGGGGTCCAATGGTAGCCTGCTTTGTGTATTGCTACGATTACCAGTGCTGCTGAATATTGGTTTGATGCGTTGTCTGATTCTATTCAGCAGGATACTCCTCTTGAGGAGATTCAGGATAGAATTAGGGCTTTGAAATTGGCTGATTATTTTATTACAGATGCTTCCTTACAGGTCATTAAATTGGGAGCAAAGATTTCTGACTTTGCTCTCCTGGCGCGCAGGGCTTTATGGCTAAAGTCCTGGTCTGCGGATGTTTCATCTAAATCTAAGCTTTTATCCATTCCATAACAAGGGTAAGACCTTGTTTGGGCCGGGTTTGGCTGAGATTATTTCTGATATTACTGGAGGGAAGGGGCATTCTCTCCCTCAGGATAAGAGAAATAAACAGAAGGGTCGTCAGAGTAATTTTCGTTCCTTTAGTAACTTCTCTGGTAAGTCTTCCTCTTCCTCCTCTAAGCAGGATCAGTCCAAGCCCTCTTGGAAGTCCAATCAGTCCTGGAGCAAGTGAAAGCAATCTAAGAAGCCTGCTGCTGGATCAAAGTCAGCATGAAGGGTTTCCCCCCCGATCCGGGATTGGATCGTGTGGGGGGCAGGCTGTCTTTTTTCGCTCGAGATGTTCAATATCCCTGGGTGGTAGATATTGTATCCCAGGGATACAAGCTGGAGTTCAAGACTTTTCCTCCCAGGGGCAGGTTTCTCCTATCCAGCTTATCTGTAGACCAGATAAAGAGAAGGGCATTCTTAAGTTGTGTTCAGGATCTTTCCAATATGGGAGTGATCGTTCCTGTTCCAGTTCAGGAGCAGAGTCTAGGTTTCTATTCCAATCTGTTTATCGTTCCCAAAAAGGAGGGAACTTTGAGACCCACCCTAGAACTCAAGTGCGTAAACAAATTTTCCGTCATTCAAGATGGAATCTATTCGGTCAATTCTTCCTTTGGTTCAAGAAGGTCAATTCATGACTTCGGTAGATCTGAAGGATGCGTATCTGCATATTCCCATCCACAAGGAACATCACAAGTTTCTGTGATTTGCTTTTCTAGAACAGCATTTTCAGTTTTTAACTCTTCTGTTTGGTATTGCAACTGCTCCCAGGGTGTCCTCAAAGGTCCTGGGTGCGTTACTGGCAGTTCTCAGATTGCAGGGGGTTGCAGTAGCTCCTTATCTGGACGATATTCTAGTTCAGGCGCCATCTTTTCAACAAGCAAGCTCCCACACGGAATTGTTATTGTCTTTACTGCGCTCCCACGGTTGGAAGGTGAATTTAGGAAAAAATTCCTTGATTCCGGCTACAAGAGTGGTATTCTTGGGAACCATTATAGATTCTCTAGAAATTAAGATTTTTTTGACAGACGCAAGGAAATAAAAAATGTTCAATTCTTGCTTTGCGCTGCAGTCCTCTCCTCGGCTGTCGGTGGCCCAGTGTATGGAGGTTATTGGTCTGATGGTTTCGGTCATGGACATCATTCCATTTGCACGGTTCCATCTCAGGCCTTTGCAGTTATGCATGCTCAGACAGTGGAACAGGGATTATACAGATCTGTCTCCAAAGATTGTTCTAGATCAGGCTGCGAGAGATTCTCTTCTGTGGGGATTATCTCAGGATCTTCTCACCCAGGGAACTTGTTTTCGCACCCCTACCTGGGTCATTGTGACCACGGATGCCAGTCTGCTGGGTTGGGGAGCTGTCTGGGGTTCACTGAAGGCTCATGGTCTGTGGACCCAGGAGGAGTTGGTTCTTCCCATAAATATCATAGAGCTAAGGGCAATCCTCAATGCTCTTCTGGCTTGGCTCAGTTAGCTTCAACCCAGTTTATCAGGTTTCAGTCGGACAATATTATGTCAGTGGCTTACATCAATCATCAGGGGGGAACTCTGAGTTCCCTGGCTATGACAGAGGTAGCCAAGATTATGCAGTGGGCGGAGGCTCAAAACTGTTGTCTGTCTGTGACGATTTTTTGAGCGAACAGACTTTTCATCCGGGGGAGTGGAAACTTCATGTGGAAGTGTTTTCCAGTTTGATTCTCAAATGGGGTCAGCTGGAGTTGGATCTTATGGTGTCTCGTCAGAATGCCAAGCTCCTGAGGTATCGATCGAGGTCAAGGGATCCTCAGGCTGTTCTGATAGATGCTCTAGCAGTTCCTTGGAAGTTCAACCTGGCATACATGTTTCCTCCATTTGCCCTTCCTCAGGTCATTGCTCGGATCAGACAAGAGAGGGCGTCTGTGATTCTCAGTGCACCGGCGTGGACTCGCAGGATTTGGTATGCAGATCTGGTGGAGATGTCATCCTAACCACGTTGAGGAAGGACCTTCTACTTCAGGGGCCCTTCCTTTATCCAAATCTCGTGACTGCTTGGAGATTGAACGCTTGATTCTTTCCAAACGTGGTTTCTCTGAGGCGGTTATTGAGACTATGATTCAGGCGCGTAAGCCTGTGACTAGAAGGATCTATTATAAGATATGGTGTAAATATCTGTATTGGTGTGAATCCGGAGGCTATTCTTGGAGTAGAGTCAGGATTCCGAGGATTTTGTCTTTTCTCCAGGAGGGTCTGGAGAAGGGTTTATCTGCTAGTACCCTGAAGGGTCAGATTTCTGCTTTATCTATTTTGTTGCACAAATGTCTGGCGGATATGCCTGATGTTCAGTCCTTTTCTCAGGCCTTGGTTAGAATCCGGCCTATGGTAAAGTTTGTGACTCCTCCTTGGAGTCTTAATTTAGTTCTTAGAGTTCTACAACATGCTCCGTTTTTGAACCTATACATTATTTGGATAATAAGTTGTTAACCTGGAAGGTTTTATTTTTGGTTGCTATCTCTTCGTCTCGAAGAGTCTCTGAGCTTTCTGCGTTGCAATGTGAGTCTCCTTTTCTTATTTTTTATTCTGATAAGGTAGTACTTCGTACTGCATTAGGTTTTTTCCCAAGGTTGTTTCTGATAAGAATATTAATCAGGCAATTGTTCCTTCTTTGTGTCCTAATCCTTCCTCTCATAAGGAACGTTTGTTGCACAATCTGGATGCAGTTCGTGCATTGAAATATTATTTTATTTCCAGGCGCCTAAGGATTTTATTTGTTGTTTTTTTCTGGGAGGCGTAAAGGTCAAAAAGCTACGGCTACTTCTCTTTCTTGTTGGTTGAGGAGTGTTATTCGCTTGGCATGTGAGTCTGCTGGTCAGCAGCTTCCTGAGAAAATCACGGATCATTCCACGAGGGCTGTTTCTTCTACTTGGGCTTTCAAAAATGCAGCTTCTGTAGATCAGATTTGCAAGGCTGCCACTTGGTCATCTTTACACACTTTTTATAAATTTTACAAATTTGATACTTTTGCTTCAGCCAAGGCTGTTTTTGGGAGAAAGGTTCTTCAAGCTGTCTTGCCTTCTGTTAAGGCTAACTGTCTTGTCCCTCCCTTATCATCTGTGTCCTCTAGCTTGGGTATTGATTCCCAATAGTAATTATGATCATCCGTGGACTGACCGTGACACGGTGAGTACACAGCCCGCCCTGTATTTTCAGACAGTTTATTTTTATATAAACCTCAGGCACCTCTGCACCTTATATTACTTTCTTTCTCCTTTCCCTGTGGTCGAATGACTGGGGGTTGTGGGTAAGGGAGTGGTATTTAACAGCTTTGCTGTGGTGCTCTTTGCCGCCTCCTGCTGGTCAGGAGAGATATTCCCCAATAGTAATTATGATGATGCGTGGACTCACCGTGTCAAGAAAGAAATACATTAATCAGGTAAGCATACATTTTCTTTTTCTTTCATAAGATGAGGAGAATCCATGGGTGTCCATAACATGTTGGATATTTTTCTGCCACTAGGACGAGGCCAGGAACCCTCACAAGAGATTTAGCACCTCCCACCTCCTCTCCACAACTCAGCTTGTTCTTGGACTCCGAGGAGAGAGGTTGCTCATATGTCAAAAAGATATATAGATTTTGTGCTAGTGGGTGCAAGCTCCTTTCACTATTAGAAGCTTCCTCTATGCTTCTCAGGGGGAATTGTAAAAAGAGTAGTTTATAGGAAAGGGCACTCTAAATAGAGCTAATACCTTATGGAGATTTTTTAAAATATGAAAAATATAAAAATATATATATAAAAAATGTTAATTGAAATCTATTTTATGACACCAGATACACACGTTTTGGGAAAAAATGACTTTTTTATACATACTCTATAAACTTCATTTGAAAATTGCAATTGTGTTTATACAATTTTAATTCAGGTATATAGTCCTAAACTCCTGATTAGATCAACAGCCTATGCTATAACTGGGGGTTTTAAAATTGCTTTTTTGAAAATTGCTTTTATTGAAATTGCTGTATTGAAATTTGTTAAATATTGATACTGGTACGCAAGAAATCAAGATTATATCAATTTAAGATTATTTAGATTACAAGGTTGGCCACCCTATCAGATTCATTTGTACATAAGAATTTCAAACTCACATGTTTTAAAAAAACTTTTGTTTTTACTAACATAAAATACATTTTTGTTCTGTACAAAATCTTATCTGGTGTCATAGAATCGATTTCTATTTACATTTTATATATATAATATATAATCGAGAAAAGATATGGTGGGGACGCAAATGCTACCTGAGCTTAGTTAAATTAATTTAAATAGGCACAATAGCCTCAGTATATATCAAGGACAATGTGGTGCAGACCCTTTAAAAATTTATGTTATGAGACAGCAAGAGAAAGAGAGCATTAGGAACGTACTCCTAATATATAAAGACAGGGATTTCAGCACTCTTTTATATGAAAAAAACCAAACAATATATGCTCAGAAATCAGTTTCCAATTCAAGAAATGTTTAATCATGAGACAGTGATCTCTTGCACGTAGAGAGTACATGCATTACTGGAAAGACTTAATTTATAGACAGCAAAAGCTGGTGTTATAGAGTGTATCAAACCAAAGGAAACATATGTTGATAGAATGTATACGGTAAATCTGACCGGTCAGGGGTACATGCAGATATCGCTAAAAAATCCTAACTAAAGGTATTTTATAAATACATCGTTTTTACAAAGTAGTGTTCAATGTCAAGGCCTACCACACCCTGCTGCATCCAGAACCTCTTAGACAAAGGTCAAAGGGGTATAGCCTGGGCAGGTTATGAGTGGGATCTAGGTGGCTTGAACGGAACACTAGTGTAAAGAAACAGACTCATATAGAGTATTGATTGAGACAGGATTCCATAAAACAGCATTCGTCAGATTTATATCAAGGAGAGCCGCTCCAGTCCCACTACACCCAGCTGCACACAGCCCCCAATCAAGGGTTAAATATGCTGGGCAGGTATACCTTCGGGATCTAAGTAGACTGATTAGCGCACTCACTTAATATGTACGTGTCAGGACACCCATATAGTTAATAAAGCAGTCAATAGCAAAGTATAATTTAGTAGAAATGAATAGCAGCTTGGAGTATCTATAGTAAAAGACAGATGTTTTTCACTTTGCATGCAAGGCACTGTTAGCATAAAGGCACTGTGGATTAATAGCCAAATTAAAGCAAGCAGTTCAGCATTGATGTCATGCAGGCATATGCAATAACAGTGACAGTGATATGTGGTATCCAAGGTAAGTCGTTATTCATCAGCAAGCTATGACAGTCTGTACTTGAGAAAGCGGTCCACTGAGAGCTCCTCATTGGCGTAAACCCACGACAGGGAATCGCATAAGTGTAAGTACAGTTCCAGTATGATAGCTAGAAATGCCTTTTATCACAGATATAGAAGCAGAGTTCATACGACCTGTACAGATTAGGTTCCACAAGCGTGTCTTTTTCTTGTCCTGTTCACCTCTATGGTAGGAGTGAAATCCCAATCAAGTTGTATTTTCCGGTAGACAAACTTCCATTCGTGGAAGCTAGTAGCGATGAGTGCATGTATCACATGACCAGTCGGCTCAGCCAATGCCGACGCGCGTTTCACCCGCTCGTCTTTGCTTCAGACCAGGCTTCGTCAGGGCGGACAGCCCGGTCTGAAGCAAAGACGAGCGGGTGAAATCCCTGTCTTTATATATTAGGAGTACATTCCTAATGCTCTCTTTCTCTTGCTGTCTCATAACATATATATATATATATATATATATATATATATTATATATTTTTCATATTTTCAAAAAACCTACATATGGTATTAGCTCTATTTAGAGCGTCCTTTCCTATAATGTACTCTTTTTACAATTCCCCCTGAGAGAGATGCTCTGCAAGGAAGATTTTATTATTTTCTATTTAATCATTTATTGGGAGCTCAGACCTGGTACCCCTCTTCCATCTCCACTAAGGGAAGACTTCAGGATAGTTTCTCAAATATTCTTTATGAAGCAGGGGTAAAGGAATACCTCCTTTATGGCATGTCAGTACAACAAAGCTACACTGTATCTTTAAGAATACCATTAATTGCCTTATGCAGTTAGCGGTTAAGCTCATGATGGATGCGGTTAGTGTTGGGGACTCAAGGAGGGGGGTTATTCAATATTTTTATGGTGCGTTTTTCTCACGGGCCTTAGCCTGCACATCGTTCTGGACTTAGGCTACGCTCCCCATTGGCATCCTTTCTCTCTTTTTGACCAGATTTCCAAATGGCTGAAAATTTACTCTGGGCCTGTCTCCAGACCTTACAAGCTATTTGGGTCTAGTTTTAACCCTTTATATGCACAGAAGGTGGGTGAGTACCCTCAAAACGTTTTTTTTTCTGAAGGAAATTCTTTTGCCTTTTTCTCTATCTTCTGGGTTTTCAGGTGTTTATTATAGACTGTTAAGGAAAATATCTATCAACAGACAAAAGAAAATACTTTGCTCTCTGTGAGTGGTTGTAATGATTCGTCTGATAATAGTAGGAAAATATCTCTCTTTCTAATTACCTGCAGTTTTGCTTATTATTTCTCCAACATAGGTGTGTCCGGTCCACGGCGTCATCCTTACTTGTGGGATATTCTCTTCCCCAACAGGAAATGGCAAAGAGCCCAGCAAAGCTGGTTACATGATCCCTCCTAGGCTCCGCCTTCCCCAGTCATTCTCTTTGCCGTTGTACAGGCAACATCTCCACGGAGATGGCTTAGAGTTTTTTGGTGTTTAAATGTAGTTTTTATTCTTCAATCAAGAGTTTGTTATTTTAAAATAGTGCTGGTATGTACTATTTACTCTGAAACAGAAAAGAGATGAAGATTTCTGTTTGTAAGAGGAAAATGATTTTAGCAACCGTTACTAAAATCGATGGCTGTTTCCACACAGGACTGTTGAGAGGAATTAGCTTCAGTTGGGGGAAACAGTGAGCAGACTTTTGCTGCTTGAGGTATGACACATTTCTAACAAGACTTGGTAATGCTGGAAGCTGTCATTTTCCCTATGGGATCCGGTAAGCCATTTTTATTAAATAAGAATAAAGGGCTTCACAAGGGCTTTAAAGACTGGTAGACATTTTTCTGGGCTAAAACGATTGATTTATAAGCATTTTTAATAGTTTATAGCTTTGAGGAGTTATTTTATTCTTGGGAATTATGTTGAATAACCGGCAGGCACTGTATTGGACACCTTTTTCTCTGGGGGCCTTCTCTAATCATAGGCAGAGCCTCATTTTCGCGCCACTAATGCGCAGTTGTTTTTGGGAAGCAAGGCATGCAGATGCATGTGTGAGGAGCTCAGATACATAGAAAAAGCTTACTGAAGGCGTCATTTGGTATCGTATTCCCCTCTGGGCTTGGTTGGGTCTCAGCAAAGCAGATACCAGGGACTGTATAGGGGTTAAATATAAAACGGCTCCGGTTCCGTTATTTTAAGAGTTAAAGCTTTCAAATTTGGTGTGCAATACTTTTAAGGCTTTAAGACACTGTGGTGAAATTTTGGTGAATTTTGAACAATTCCTTCATACTTTTTCACATATTCAGTAATAAAGTGTGTTCAGTTTAAAATTTAAAGTGACAGTAACGGTTTTATTTTAAAACGTTTTTTGTACTTTGTTATCAAGTTTATGCCTGTTTAACATGTCTGAACTATCAGATAGACTATGTTCTGTATGTGAGGAAGCCAAGGTTCCTTCTCATTTAAATAGATGTGATGTATGTGACAAAAAATTTAGAGAAAATGATGCCCAAGATGATTCCTCAAGTGAGGGGAGTAAGCATGGTACTGCATCATCCCCTCCTTTGTCTACGCCAGTCTTGCCCACACAGGAGGCCCCTAGTACATCTAGTGTGCCAATACTCCTTACTATGCAACAATTAACGGCTGTAATGGATAATTCTATCAAAAACATTTTAGCCAAAATGCCCACTTATCAGCGAAAGCGCGACTGCTCTGTTTTAGAAAATACTGAAGAGCAGGAGGACGCTGACGATAATGGTTCTGACATGCCCCTACACCAGTCTGAGGGGGCCAGGGAGGTTTTGTCTGAGGGAGAAATTTCAGATTCAGGGAAAATTTCTCAACAAGCTGAACCTGATGTGATTACATTCAAATTTAAATTGGAACATCTCCGCGCTCTGCTTAAGGAGGTGTTATCTACTCTGGATGATTGTGACAATTTGGTCATTCCAGAGAAATTATGTAAGATGGACAAGTTCCTAGAGGTCCCGGGGCCCCCCGAAGCTTTTCCTATACCCAAGCGGGTGGCGGACATTGTAAACAAAGAATGGGAAAGGCCCGGCATACCTTTTGTCCCTCCCCCTATATTTAAGAAATTGTTTCCTATGGTCGACCCCAGAAAGGACTTATGGCAGACAGTCCCCAAGGTCGAGGGGGCGGTTTCTACTCTAAACAAACGCACTACTATCCCTATAGAAGATAGTTGTGCTTTCAAAGATCCTATGGAAAAAAAATTAGAGGGTTTGCTTAAAAAGATGTTTGTTCAGCAAGGTTACCTTCTACAACCAATTTCATGCATTGTTCCTGTCACTACAGCAGCGTGTTTCTGGTTCGATGAACTAGAAAAGTCGCTCAATAAAGATTCTTCTTATGAGGAGATTTTGGACAGAATTCATGCTCTTAAATTGGCTAACTCTTTTACTTTAGACGCCACTTTGCAATTGGCTAGATTAGCGGCGAAAAATTCGGGGTTTGCTATTGTGGCGCTCAGAGCGCTTTGGCTAAAATCTTGGTCAGCGGATGCGTCTTCCAAGAACAAATTGCTTAACATACCTTTCAAGGGGAAAACGCTGTTTGGCCCTGACTTGAAAGAGATTATTTCAGATATCACTGGGGGTAAGGGCCACGCCCTTCCTCAGGATAGGTCTTTTAAGGCTAAAAATAAACCAAATTTTCGTCCCTTTCGCAGAAACGGACCAGCTCCAAGTTCTACATCCTCTAAGCAAGAGGGTAATACTTCTCAAACCAAGCCAGCCTGGAGGCCAATGCAAGGCTGGAACAAAGGTAAGCAGGCCAAGAAACCTGCCACTGCTCCCAAGACAGCATGAGATGTTGGCCCCCGATCCGGGACCGGATCTGGTGGGGGGCAGACTTTCTCTCTTCGCTCAGGCTTGGGCAAGAGATGTTCTGGATCCTTGGGCGCTAGAAATAGTCTCCCAAGGTTATCTTCTGGAATTCAAGGAGCTACCCCCAAGGGGGAGGTTCCACAGGTCTCAATTGTCTTCAGACCACATAAAAAGACTGGCATTCTTACATTGTGTAGAAGACCTGTTAAAAATGGGAGTGATTCATCCTGTTCCATTAGGAGAACAAGGGATGGGATTCTACTCCAATCTGTTCATAGTTCCCAAAAAAGAGGGAACATTCAGACCAATCTTAGATCTCAAGATCCTAAACAAATTTCTCAAGGTTCCATCGTTCAAAATGGAAACCATTCGGACAATTCTTCCTACCATCCAGGAAGGTCAATTCATGACCACGGTGGATTTATAGGATGCGTATCTACATATTCCTATCCACAAGGAACATCATCGGTTCCTAAGGTTCGCCTTTCTGGACAAGCATTACCAGTTTGTGGCACTTCCATTCGGATTAGCCACTGCTCCAAGAATTTTCACAAAGGTACTAGGGTCCCTTCTAGCGGTGCTAAGACCAAGGGGCATTGCAGTAGTACCTTACTTGGACGACATACTGATTCAAGCGTCGTCCCTACCACAAGCAAAGGCTCATACGGACATTGTCCTGGCCTTTCTCAGATCTCACGGGTGGAAAGTGAACGTAGAAAAAAGTTCTCTATCTCCGTCAACAAGAGTTCCCTTCTTGGGAACAATAATAGACTCCTTAGAAATGAGGATTTTTCTGACAGAGGCCAGAAAATCAAAACTTCTAAGCTCTTGTCAAGTACTTCATTCTTTTCTTCTTCCTTCCATAGCGCAGTGCATGGAAGTAATAGGTTTGATGGTCGCGGCAATGGACATAGTTCCTTTTGCGCGAATTCATCTGAGACCATTACAACTGTGCATGCTCAGTCAGTGGAATGGGGATTATACAGACTTGTCTCCGACGATACAAGTAGATCAGAGGACCAGAGATTCACTCCGTTGGTGGCTGACCCTGGACAACCTGTCACAGGGGATGAGCTTCCGCAGACCAGAGTGGGTCATTGTCACGACCGACGCCAGTCTGGTGGGCTGGGGCGCGGTCTGGGAACCCCTGAAAGCTCAGGGTCTTTGGTCTCGGGAAGAATCTCTTCTCCCGATAAATATTCTGGAACTGAGAGCGATATTCAATGCTCTCAAGGCTTGGCCTCAGCTAGCAAAGGCCAAATTCATACGGTTTCAATCAGACAACATGACGACTGTTGCGTATATCAACCATCAGGGGGGAACAAGGAGTTCCCTGGCGATGGAAGAAGTGACCAAAATCATTCAATGGGCGGAGACTCACTCCTGCCATTTGTCTGCAATCCACATCCCAGGAGTGGAAAATTGGGAAGCGGATTTTCTGAGTCGTCAGACATTTCATCCGGGGGAGTGGGAACTCCATCCGGAAATCTTTGCCCAAATAACTCAATTGTGGGGCATTCCAGACATGGATCTGATGGCCTCTCGTCAGAACTTCAAGGTTCCTTGCTACGGGTCCAGATCCAGGGATCCCAAGGCGACTCTAGTAGATGCACTAGTAGCACCTTGGACCTTCAATCTAGCTTATGTATTCCCACCCACCGTTTCCTCTCATCCCCAGGCTGGTAGCCAGGATCAATCAGGAGAGGGCATTGGTGATCTTGATAGCTCCTGCGTGGCCACGCAGGACTTGGTATGCAGACCTGGTGAATATGTCATCGGCTCCACCATGGAAGCTACCTTTGAGACAGGACCTTCTTGTTCAAGGTCCGTTCGAACATCCGAATCTGGCCTCACTCCAACTGACTGCTTGGAGATTGAACGCTTGATTTTATCAAAGCGAGGGTTCTCAGATTCTGTCATTGATACTCTTGTTCAGGCCAGAAAGCCTGTAACTAGAAAAATCTACCATAAAATATGGAAAAAATATATCTGTTGGTGTGAATCTAAAGGATTCCCATGGAACAAGATAAAAATTCCTAAGATTCTATCCTTTCTTCAAGAAGGTTTGGAGAAAGGATTATCTGCAAGTTCTTTGAAGGGACAGATTTCTGCCTTATCTGTTTTACTTCACAAAAAGCTGGCGGCTGTGCCAGATGTTCAAGCTTTTGTTCAGGCTCTGGTTAGAATCAAGCCTGTTTACAAACCTTTGACTCCTCCTTGGAGTCTCAATTTAGTTCTTTCGGTTCTTCAGGGGGTTCCGTTTGAACCCCTACATTCCGTTGATATCAAGTTATTATCTTGGAAAGTTTTGTTTTTGGTTGCAATTTCTTCTGCTAGAAGAGTTTCAGAGTTATCTGCTCTGCAGTGTTCTCCTCCTTATCTGGTGTTCCATGCAGATAAGGTGGTTTTGCGTACTAAACCTGGTTTTCTTCCGAAAGTTGTTTCTAACAAAAACATTAACCAGGAGATAGTCGTGCCTTCTTTGTGTCCGAATCCAGTTTCAAAGAAGGAACGTTTGTTGCACAATTTGGATGTAGTTCGTGCTCTAAAATTCTATTTAGATGCTACAAAGGATTTCAGACAAACATCTTCCTTGTTTGTTGTTTATTCTGGTAAAAGGAGAGGTCAAAAAGCAACTTCTACCTCTCTCTCTTTTTGGCTTAAAAGCATCATCAGATTGGCTTATGAGACTGCCGGACGGCAGCCTCCTGAAAGAATCACAGCTCATTCCACTAGGGCCGTGGCTTCCACATGGGCCTTCAAGAACGAGGCTTCTGTTGATCAGATATGTAAGGCAGCGACTTGGTCTTCACTGCACACTTTTACTAAATTTTACAAATTTGATACTTTTGCTTCTTCTGAGGCTATTTTTGGGAGAAAGGTTTTGCAAGCCGTGGTGCCTTCCATGTAGGTGACCTGATTTGCTCCCTCCCATCATCCGTGTCCTAAAGCTTTGGTATTGGTTCCCACAAGTAAGGATGATGCCGTGGACCGGACACACCTATGTTGGAGAAAACAGAATTTATGTTTACCTGATAAATTACTTTCTCCAACGGTGTGTCCGGTCCACGGCCCGCCCTGGTTTTTTAATCAGGTCTGATGATTTATTTTCTTTAACTACAGTCACCACGGTATCATATAATTTCTCCTATGCAAATATTCCTCCTTTACGTTGGTCGAATGACTGGGGAAGGCGGAGCCTAGGAGGGATCATGTGACCAGCTTTGCTGGGCTCTTTGCCATTTCCTGTTGGGGAAGAGAATATCCCACAAGTAAGGATGACGCCGTGGACCAGACACACCGTTGGAGAAAGTAATTTATCAGGTAAACATAAATTCTGTTTTTGCAGTCATGTCTGTACCCCCACTTGATTTGATTGACCCATTAGAAGGGATCCCAAGGGATCAAACTGCAGCCAAAGAACTTTCTGCAGTCCCCTATCCCTGTTTATGCAAAACTGTTCCAGTGGACCAAATTAGCCAGTTATGTACTAGTTGTGTCCCACATCTCCAATTCGCAAGCCATAATCCTGTCAGTATGTCATCTGGCAGACACTTAGTACACATTTCTGTTTTTGTGGCCCAGGGGGATTCCACTGACTTTTTTCCAGAGTTTAAATCCAGTCTTCAAAAGAGTATGACAGAGATTTTAGCGTCTATTCCCAAACTAAGTAAGCGAAAATCAGGAGATTACAGGGTCCTATCCCCCAGTCTCAGTTACCTCCAAACTTACAAAGCTCTGACTCTGCTGAGTCTCTGAGGGTGAAGTCTCTTCTGAGGACCTTGATCCTATACCTGAGCCTGAAACTGATTTCACGTTTAGATTTAAAGTGGACCATATCAGCTTCCTACTTCAGGAAGTTTTTAATACCTTGGAGCAATCAGAACCGAATACAGAGGATTCCAAACCTGTAAATAAGTTGAATCAAAGCTCTGCCTAAAGTGCCTAAGGCTTTTGAAGCACCAGACTTGGTTACAGACTATATAGCCAAGGAATGGAAGAAACCAGGCATTCCTTTTGCACCTTCTATCAGGTTCAAAAGAATGTATCCTCTTTCAGAGAAGAATTTAACAGCCTAGGAAGTTGTTCCTGAGGTTGATGGTGCCATTTCCACCTTAGCTAGACACACTCTTATGAAGGATAGTTCTTTGTTTAGGGATCCAATGCATCACAAATCTGAGTCCTTGCTTAGGAAATTATTCTCCCAATCGTGTCTTCAGCTAGATTAGACCTGCAGTAGCAATCACGTGTGTGCTGCTGTGTCGTCCTGGTGTGATTTTTTTTTTCCTCACATGGTTTCTGATCAATTTTCTGAGGATATTGCCAACTGCATTAAAGTCCTAAAAATGGCTAATGATTTTATTTTTGATGCAGTCTTTGACATCATCAAAAATGATGTAAAAAAGTATGTCCATTTCTGTTTTCCTAAGCGAGCTTTATGGCTTAAATCTTGTTCAGCTAACAAGGTTTCTAAGAATAGGCTATTATCAGTCCCTTTTGAAGGGAAGATGCTTCTTGGATCAGAATGGGATTCTATTATCAAAACTGTTACGGGGGGAAAAGGGGCTTTTCTCTCTCAGGACAAGATAT
Organism: Bombina bombina; assembly: GCF_027579735.1. Taxonomy (NCBI): domain Eukaryota; kingdom Metazoa; phylum Chordata; class Amphibia; order Anura; family Bombinatoridae; genus Bombina; species Bombina bombina. Next base: position 493,603,858 of record NC_069501.1, on the reverse strand, counting down.
CTAAGGGGAAGTACAAACAAACAAATCGGTTTTGTCACTTTCACTCCCCTAGAGATCAAAAGTCCCTTCCAACCAGAAGTCTGAATATTCTAAACCTTCCTGGAAACAAGGATCTTCTTAGTCTAAAAACCAGCAGGCCAAAAAGCTATATTCAAATCAGAAATCTGCATGAAGATCTTCTGGTAGGGATCAGATTGATTCAGTTTCTTGCTTAGTTTAGGATCCCTGGGTTGTCAATATCATATCCCAGGGTTATTGAATAGGCTTTTGCACCAGATCTCCCTGGGAACAGTTTCATCTGTCTTAACGTTTTAAAGGATCCTGCAAAGGCAGCTGCCTTTATTTAATGTGTTCACGACTTAGGGGACATGGGAGTGATCCAACCTGTTCCAAACTCTTAACAGGGACGAGGTTTCTATTCCAACCTCTTCATTGTCCCAAAGAAGAAAGGCACTCATCTTCTTATTCTGGACTTAAAAACTCTGAACAAATTTACGTGGGTACCCTCTTTGAAATTGGAAATAATCTGTACCATCTTGTGTCTAATTGAGTATAGTCAATTTATGTCAACTATAGAATTAAAGGATGCATATCTGCATATTCCAATGCAAAAGGATAATTTCCAGTTTCTAAGGTTTGCTTTTCTCAACAAACATTACCAATTTGTGACCCTCCCCTTTGGTCTGGCCACTGCCCCTCCCCTTTGGTCTGGCCACTGCCCCTCGCATCTTCACAAAGGTATTAGGGGCTCTCTTAGCAGTGATTAGAGCTCAGGGGATCTCTGTTGCTCTTTATGTGGACGATATCTTGGTCCAAGCTCCATCTCTTTCTCTGGCTACTGCTTATACCCACAGAATGGTATCTGTCCTTCAGGAACATGGATGGGAAATTAATGTCCCCAAAAGTTTTTTACTAGCCACAAGGGTGTTTTTTTCTGGGTGTGATAATAGACTTCTTTCAAAAGCGCTTATTTCTCACAGAGCTTTGAAGAACCAAACTTCAGACTGCCTATCGTCTCCTACAGTTGGCTCATTCCCATCTGTAGCAAAATGTATGGAAGTAGTAGATCAACGCCAGATGCTGTATCTTTTGCTCGCTTACATCTTCGTCCTCTCCAATTTTCCCTGTTTCAAAAGTGGTCAAAGCATTGTTTCCAACTGGAACAGCAGATAAAGGCAAAACATCTCTCTCATGGTGGAGGGAAAATCCCTATTTGACCATTGGAGCATCTTTTTTTCAGCCTATCTGGACTGTAATCACTACAGACGCAAGTCTGATGTGTTGGGTGCAGTTTGGGAGTTTCAAAGGGCGTAGGAAATATGGTCACCTCTGGAGGCGAGGTTACCTATCAACATCCTAGAACTTTGTGTGATTCTTCAGGCTCTTCAATCTTGGTCCTTCTCAAGCAGGAACAATGTATTTGATTCCAATCAGACAATGTCAATGCCATAGCGTACATCAATCATCAGGCAGGGACTCAAAGTCCCATTGCTATATGAGTGGTATCTCAAATTCTGTCTTGGGCAGAGTGAAATAACTGCTCCCTTTCAGCCATTCACATTCTGGGAGTAAACAATTGGGAAGCAGATTACCCAAGTCTCACTCTGTCCATTAATTTGAATTATCTCTTCATCATGTTTGAACAATTAGTCCTAAGGTCTTCCAGAAATAGATCTCATGGCGTCCAAATTGAACCACAAACTTCCAGTTTATTACACCCTGTCAAGAGATCCAAGAGCTTACATGATAGATGTTCTAGTCTGCCCTTGGAACTTTCATCTGGCCTATTTCCTGCTTTTGTTCTTCATCCAAGAGTCATTGCAAGATGCAAACAGAAATTGGTTTCTTTAATTCTCATAGCTCCGGGATGGTGTAGCAGAACTTGGTATACGGACCTAATACAGATGTAATCTCTTCCTCTGTGGGTTCTACCCCTAAGGAAAGATCTGCTGTCTCAGGGACCCTTGTATCACCCGGATCTCAAATTTCTGAATTTGATGGCGTGGAGGTTGAACAACTAGTTCTCAAAAACAGAGGTTTCTTAGATTCTGTTATCTCTACTTTACTGAATTGCAAGGCAGCAACTTTTTCTCTTCATACCTTTTCTAAATTTTATAATTTTGATATTTATGCTTCTTCGGAAGCTGTTTTTGCCAGGAAATTCCTTCAGGCTGCAGTGTCCTTCAAATAGAAACTGCCATAATTTTGTCCCATCCATCTTTAACATGGACTCTGCTTGGGTATTGTATCTCACATGTTATGGTCACCTATGGACTCTCCTCATCGTACGAAAGAAAACAGAATTTATACTTACCGATAAATTTCTTTCGGGATGAGGAGAGTCTATAGGACCTGGCCGCTTTTTTACTAGATGGCCGATTAGCTCTTATTTGCAATACTTAACCCTGCTTTCTGTCTTTCCTACCTTACTCTGTCTCTCTGCTCAGCTATATGTAAACTGAGAGGGGAGAAGAGGTGGGAGGAAATAAAGCTCTTGCAAGGGTTCTTGACCTCCTCCTAGTGGCAGGAAGTATATCCCACATGTTATGGACTCTCCTCATCCTGAAAGAAATTTATCGTTAAGTATAAATTCTATTACTCAAAGTATACGCAAAGCTCCAGGCTGATTACTTCCCTCAGCTGTTTATAAAGGTCATGCTATTTAAAGGGACAAGAAACCAAAAATATTTATTTCATGATTCAGGTAGAGAATACAGTTTTAAAACAGTTTGCAGTTGTAGCGGAGCTCCGGTACTTAGGCATTATCTCTGCTGGTGGGGTTTCCCTTCCTTAGTCCAAACCTCAGGACAGCAACAGAGCAGTATGTCTGCCACCAGAGTGATTATTGCTGAGACTAGGGTCAAGTCAGCAACTATATTTCCCCCAGCTGGTCTGGTCTTAGTGGGCTCCCAGGCAGGTATTGATCCCTCTCCCTCTTTCCTTTTTCCAGGCAGGTATTGATCCCTATGCCTCACTTCTTTTCTCAGGTAGATACCCTTTTTCCTGCATTGTCTTTATAAAGATATTTCTGCATCAGAGGTCCAGCTCTTTGCTTAAAGGTCTGCAGATTCTTTAGCATGTTTCCTCTACAGGGAAAATATAACTCTAACAAAAAGAATTCGGGGGGCACAGGCAATAAAACTCTCAACCATAAATTTTTTATTGTCACCCTATGCCAAATATTATGCAAATTAGTATTTTCCTGGGAAAACATTCTGGTGTTGAACCTTTTACCAATAGATGGCACTGTCAAACATTGTTCAGTAACTTCCAACCAATAGAGGGGATGTGTTACACATTGTCCATATATGTAACTGGGGAACAGTCGCAGGTTGCGTTCACATGTCTGGATCACTACATGAGAGGAAATAATGCTGCCGTCTAGTGCTCTTGCTAATGTCTAACATTGTTGCTAAACTGCTGCTATTATAATACTGCAGACACACGCAAACTGATGAACGTACCTTCCTGCTTTTCAACAAAGGATAAGAAGGAAACAAAGAATGTCGAAATCATGAAAGAAAAATGTTGGGTTTTATGTCCCTTTAACTATCAGCAAAAGCATGTGGGTACCAATAAAATATTATAATATTCTTCTCTATTTCCCTCCTCATTTGTTTACTGCCCGCCCCCCTCAACAAGTCCAAATCATCGCTTGTTTGTTTGTAGATGACTTGGGCAGATGTTGATGATGTCCAAGTCCACGGTGCTGATAGGGTTAAGGTGGTGGTTTGCGGTGGGCATTTATTCTACACAGTGAAATAAAAGCAATAATAATACACTGTCAGTGTTTACATATCAAACAAATTTAGTGATACTAAAAGTAGTAGTACAATATAACACTGGCCAGCCAATAATCCAAATATAAATGGAAACAATACTCCTTTTTGAATGTTGTTGGCTTCAAATATACATACTCCTAAAGGTATAGATGAACCTCAAAGTAAGAGTTTCAAAGCATAATAATGTATGTGGATGAAATTCTAGCACCGGTATTCACACTAGTTTGGAGCTACAGTAGCTTTAGGTTATGCATCCACATGGATAAACTCAGATGTGTGCAGGGAGTTCCACTTCATTTTAAAAACAATGCGTTATATAAAAAGGTCAAACACAATCAGTTACTACATACAGCACTATATATTTGAAAGCTAGATACTTATGTTTAGTCTAGAGAAGGATCTGACAATTATTATTTTTTTATCACTTGGCGTTGGGGTAGTCCAAACATAAATCTTCTGGCTCCAATATAGAACTTCTATGGTGCTTAGTATTCTGCCGGATACAGAGATTATCGGGTGATTCTTTTTTTTTTATACCAATGTTGTTATATATGACTTTTGTCTGGCATGCATCTCCTCTGATTATGTAACCAGCTGTAATCTTAAAAATTTACAGAAAAAAAGCTAATCCTAGAGTGTAGTGTGCAGATTTTATTAAAGCCCAAATTAACCTTTAATGATTCAGATAGAGCATGCAGTTTTAAACAACTTTCCCATTTACTTCTATTATCTAATTTAACTACTTCTTTTAGTATCCTTTGTTGAAAAGTACAAAAATACGTATTCCCTTATTTTGTCACACATTGACTATTGCAATCTACTTCTAAATGGCTTTCCAAAACACTGACTCTTCTCCCTGCAATCTATTATGAATGCTTCAGCTAGACTCATCCACCTAAGTCACCGATCTACATCAGCTGCTGTGCTCTGCCAGTTTCTACACTGCCTCCCCATACACTCCAGAATACAATCCAAAGTATTAACCCTAACCTGTAAAGCACTCAACAACCTCACTGCCAACTGTATTTCCTCTCTCATCTCCAAATAATACCCAACCCGTCCTTTTCGATCAATCTCTGACCTACGTCTCTCCACTCCTGTTATCTCTACATCCCACTTCCGCCTTAAAGACTTCTCAAGTGCTGCTACTGTCTTCAGGAACTCTCTACCCCACTCCATAAGACTGTTTCCAACCTTCTATAGCTTCAGACGCTCCTTGAAAACACACATATTAAAAGAGGATTACCATCTCTCCTCAGTTTTTCATCCTAACCAAATAATTCTTGAACTCCCTTGACTCATTGCAACTACAATCCATGTGACAAGCTACCCCAAACCTTATGTTTCTGCACCCTCAACCTGTAGACTGTAAGCTCTTTTTACAAATAAGTGATAATAATATTAATACATAGGAAGGCTCAGGAGAAACAATACACTACTCAGAGTTAGCTGCTTATTGTTGGCTGCAAATATATGGCCATTGTCATTGGCTCATCTGATGTTTTCAGCTAGCTCCCAGTAGTGTATAGCTACTCCTTCAACAAAGAATACCAAGGGAATTAAGCAAATTTGATATTAGAAATAAATTGGAAAGTTGTTAAAAATGGTATGCTTTTTCTGAATTAAGAAAAAAACATTTTGGGTTTCATGCCACTTTAATCTCTGGTGAAGAGGCACAGATTCCGGGTCTGCTGCCTTATGGTAATCTCTTTACTATGGTTGTGATTCTTTTAGTTGAAGATGCATTACTAAAGCCCAAGTTCTTGTATAGATTTTCTCACACCAGTTTGTGACAGCTCTTTGGAGCACCAGAATACCAGTGGCAATGAGGTCCTATTTTTTGCCAGGATGAATTGGACACATTGAAGCTACATTGGAATGTGATTTAGCCCTTGGTGGTATTTAAGGGAATATGTAATATAGGATTCCGTATCTATTCTTATTATAACTTTTTGTACCTGGTCTTAACATATAATTTATAGTGCACATTTTCTTCCTAAATGGAAAGAGATCACAGCTGCATTCATTACTTTTGGGAAATAAGAACCTTGCCACCAGGACGACGCAAAGACACCCCAGCCAAAAGGTTAAAATACTCCTCCCACTTTCCTCATCCCCAAGTCATTCTTTGCTTTTGGTCCCAGGAGGTTGGCAGAGAAGTGTCAGACGTTTGTTTTGTCTCTTATGGAGGGTAGTACTCTTCGACATGGGACGGGAGTTTTAAGTAATCCTATCAGTCTCTCATTGAGGGCCTGGATCAAAGTTAGAGTCCGGAGATTCAGGAAGAGTCTTTCTGCGAAACCATCCCGACTCATATTAACAGCTCCACTAGCAATCAGCGTTGTCGAACTTCACTTTGCTACCTGCTTTCTTCTCTCAAGTCCATGACGGAGGCGCTGCTATTATTCGTCACACTTGAAGGGCTGTGTTCCTGTTCCACGGCGTAGATTCCGGTAAGATCATTTCATTTTACTTCATCAGAATGTACTGTAACTTTTTGTTTCCTGTAAGGAACTATCTTGCGGGATTTATTAAGTATATATATATAGGGCCTCAGTGAGGCTCCTTTGGTATCTTGGAATAGAGGGTTAACATCTCCCGAGGGGGATTATTGAACAGTTTTTTTTTAATCATTTTAGTTTATGTGATTCAATCTGCTTATGTGTAGTGTTAACTGGGCTCTTGGATAGAACATAAAGGACTTTGGTATTGATGCAACCTTATGGTTGAGCGCACGTTTTGGACTGTACAGTTCACCTTGTGACTGGACGTGTTTACGTTCTGGTCTTCCATTTCCGCATTCCTGACCGTGTGGCGACTGAAAAATTAGAGTCTGCTAGTGTCTGGTTCTAGGAGGTGGTGAGTGCCCCAGCTATTGTGGTTGTGAGTTGCCGTTTAAGTTTTTATTCTTTAATCCATATTTCATTCTCTATCTAGTTATGGAGGATTCTGATGCTGAGACTGTTCAAATTTCAGATTCTTCGACTTGTGAATAATGTGAATTGGCCCCTTATTAGAGCGCCCTGTTCCTCGGGCTCGGGAATCAGGGGTCTGCTGAGCCATCCGCCTCTGGGGGTTCTGTCTGAGAGGCGCGTTCCCTACCGCTACCTACTACTACACATGCAGGTAACCCAGATTATGTTTCCCTCCTTACAGGGCGGCTTGTTCCCCCCCAGAGGTTGCAGCTAGTTTTCGCTTTCACATATTTTTGGCGATTATGTATCTGCACGTCCAGACGTTTATTTGCGCTTGTGCTGGTGCCCGACTGTCCCGGGTCTACCGGCCTTGGGTGTGCCTATACAGTTCCCTGCGTGTGCAGCTGTTCCTGAGTGTTGTGCCTTTCGTTACAGAATAGCGCGTCTTCGGATACGGGAATCCGCAGTATTCTACTTCGAATGGCTCACCTCATTAGAAATAATAATGAGATCTTTCCCAGTTTTTGTTGGAAGATCAGGGTTCTGTTTGGCTGGTCCTGCGGGTATGCCTGTTTTCTTCCTGGGCGTTAACCTACGGGTTGCCTTATATTTTCTTTTATCCGTTTAGGATGTCTCTTATTTTCGATTATGTGTTTCTTCGGGAACTTCTGGGATCGATTCTCTCTGGTTGCTTCTTCGGAAGTTTAAGAGACATGTTAGTCCTATGTTTGTATGTTTTCCCTTCCCCTCTGAGGGAGGATTTAGGCAGCTTGACAGTTATGACCCCAGCTGCAGGTGGCCCTGCTGGGATTCAGATCTTCTGTCCTGTGGCTTATTCAGACACATGGCGACTGTTCTGCCTGGCTGGTCCAGTGGGACGCTAAGCGCTCACAATTATTATTTGTGTATTTTCTTGTTTTTCTTTACAAGTTCAGCTAAGCTCTCTAAAAGGATCCGTATGGCAGGGAGGGTTGTGTCAGTCCTTATTCAGCCTTCAATCTGGTTGACCAGGTCAGTGGAGTTCCGCTGCGTCACTCTTATTGCTCCTATTTCCTCGGGGCCTAGAGTTTCTTTCCTCTCTTGGGAGGATTGGGGGTTTAGCGCCTCCTTACTGCCGTTTTGTGTGGTTTGGCCTTCTAAGGCTCTGGAATTGTCCTTGGACTTGTTCCTGCTGTGGTTCTCTTCTTGAGACCTTTCGGACTTCGTCCGTTCCTCTGGTTCCTTAGGGGGACCTGGTTCCCTTTGGGAGTTGGTTCCTTTGTAGGGACATGGGCAGTGTGATCTCCTCAAGCTCTGTTAGGGGTTTCTTCCCCGGAGCTGGGGGATGCTCCGCATCCTCCTTTCATTTTCTCCTCTGGTTTTAGGGGGGTGATGTGGAGACTATCCTTAGTTCGAGTGACTTTGTCCTCGAGGTATCCCCTTGTTCTTGGTCGTCTTGTTGCTGTTTCTGCCTAGGGCTCTAGTGACCTTGTTTCGGTCTTTGCTTCCTTAGCTCCTTGGACCGTTGGACTCTTGCAAGGGGTGGTCTCGTCTTTTGGTCGGGACTTGCAAGTTTTTCTCGTTGTCCATTTTACTTTGGAAATTGTATGGTTATCTTCCGGGGTCTGTTTTTTTATATCAGATGGGGGATTTCAGTTTGGGGGCTCGGACCTCCTTGCTCTGGTTCTTCCGGTGGCTGGGGTTATCACTCAGCGCTTCCTTTGTGGATCCCGTTGCGGGTTGTACCGGACTGTTAGGATCTAGAGCTGGTCCAGGGTTCCCCAGTTCCAGGAAACTTGGGCTGTCTCCTTTGGTTGGGCTAATTGAACTGGTTTTGGCTAGTGAGGTAGCTCATTTGGTAAATGCCCTGACTACAAGAAGCCTGTTTTAAAGATCCAAGGTCACAGGTTCAGATCCCGGCAGGGCTGACTCAGCCTTTCATCTTTCTGAGGTCGATAAAATGAGTATGATTACATTTGGTCAGGTTTCTTTGGGTGCCGATGCCCCTTAGGCCTTCAACTATTGGCCGGTTTCCCTTGGTCGTCTTGCTGAAATAGTGTGTTGGCTTTGCTGCTCTGCTAGCAAAGGGTTCGCTATGGACCCACTGCAGCTATGGCACCTTGCCTGGTGCTAGCAAGTTAAAATCTTCAGGGGATTCCTTCCAGATCAGGGCGTTGGGAGATTTGTTCTCTCGGTTCAGCTTATGGCTGTGTCCTCGGGGCAGGGGTTTTGTCCTTCAGGCCCTTTTTGCTGGCCCCTCTTTGTCTGGGGGGCTTATCTCCTTTCAGAAGTGTGGTCCCTATCTTAGGGCTTCTCCTGTATTCAGGAGGTTGGGAGAGGCGGGTTAACCTATTTTGGAGAGAGGTACGCTTGCTGGAGAGAGTTGCTGGCTCCGTCTTGAGTCTATGTTGGGCCTTTAGCTAGATCTCTAGGTCTACGGCCTTGTTGACGGTCTCCATGTGGTGTTTTGGGTTGGCATCCGAGCACTGTTGTAATAACTGTGCCTTTTCTCCGCTTGTTGTTTGAGCTGGGGTATTTCTGGTCCCCTGGTTTCAGACCTGCCGATGCTTGGGCTGGCCCGGCTGGAGGTAGGTCCTAAGATCCGTAGTTCTTCTCGGATCTTGGGGGCGCATTGGTCCTCGTTGAGGTTCTGGGCTCTCCTTTTATTTTCGAGACCTATGTGCAAGTCTTGCGGTTTGGTTGCTTAGAGTTTGCCTTCTATAGTGGAGGTTTAGCACTCTGCATTTTGGTAGCCACTTCTAGCAAGTATTGCTTTTGTGTCATCCTGAGGATGGCTGTGTGTTCTTGACTCAGGTGTTTACCTTCGTCTGGGTCTGCTACATGTAATTTTGCCTGAATTCTTCAGTGTTCTGAGCTCGGAGGATGTTTGGTCTCCGTTTTCAGTTGTCCCTAGGCGCTGGTTGATTTGCTGCCTGGCAAGTGAGGGGTTGCTCTTTGAAACCAGCTACAGCTGTTTGCGCCTTGATTGTGTGCTAGCTAGCTGTTCCAATCATTTGCAGGATGTTGGGAGAACCTTTTCTCTGTTCTGCTAACTGGTTCTAAACCTTGTGGTTTCTATTTGGATTGGGCGTTGCCTCCCCTTGTTGTCAGGACCCATTTAGGTCTTGCGAGCTTGGTTTGATTTGGGGGTTTTCTTTTAATTGGCATTTATGATAACCTTTCGATTTCTGTTGGGTTCTTCCTTGCCTTGTTCCTTTAGGAGTTTGGCTGGGGTTCCCTTCGCTAGTAAAGTGTGTGTGGTGGGGGACCAACTGTTGGGCGACGGAGTCTCCAGGAGGACTGTTGGCTCAGTTGAGTCTGATGTTGCGGTCTCTATTTAGGCTTCCGGGCTATCTGCTGGTCAGTGTCCTTGGGGCCTTTTCCCTTCCTGTTTTCTCGGCTTCGGGCAAAGCAGGGTTTTTTTGTTGGGTAGGAGTTTTCAGTCCTGGTGCCCTCAGAATGGGCCGCCTATTATACCCTCCCGTTTTGGCATTCAGTGTCTTCTATAGCTTGGGTATTGTTTTCCCAAAAGTAATGAATGCAGCTGTGGACTCATTCCATTTATGAAGAAAAAGTTAAATTATGCTTATCTGATAATTTTCTTTTCTTCCGATGGAAAGAGTCCATGTTGTTCCTCGGCAGAATGACTGGGGGATGAGGGAAGTGGGAAGAGTATTTAAGCCTTTGGCTGGGGTGTCTCTGCCTCCTCCTGGTGGCCAGGTTCTTATTTCCCAAAAGTAATGAATGCAGCTGTGGACTCTTTCTATCGGAAGAAAAGAAAATTTATCAGGTACGCATAATTTAAGTTTTCGGTTTAACATTACTCTGTTTCTGAATTTTCAAGTTTTGTCCAAGTACTTCATATTTTGTAGCTGCCTTAACCAACTGGATTTGAAGAATATCACAATATGACAGAGTTTCTGATGGCTTTCTCTACAGAAAACAGAGGTTTTCTGCAATAAGGACCATACAGTTTGTCTCTTCTTTTTTAGTGTTTAATCAATACAAAACTGTTGTTAATCAAATGTGGTTTCCTTTCATGCAATTAAGAAGATTTTTCTATTTTTTTTCTGGCCATGTTTTATGTAGTTTGAGCTACTTAAAAAAAATGTTTTATGGTTTTGTATGTTCTTTACTGAGCCTTTTTCTTGAAGTAATCATTTAGCATTTTTTAATTTTCAGAAATGGTAGCAGTCTCAGGTATAGTGTTGCTAAAAGCAGCTGTGTAAGCCAGTGACTTTCTCTTTTATACATACTTTCACAAAGCTCAAAGTTTACCTTGGGTAAGGACCAGTTCTAATGGTTGATCGGAGCACTATCCCCTACTTGTTTCTTTCCGCCAGCCATTTTCCTGACACAGTATTTCTTCATGTGGCCTCTTTAATAGAGCCTCAGCAGTGTGGAACTTTCTTCCATCAATTTTGCAATTGTACATTTTGACAACCCGTTACCTAAGCTCAGTAGTGGCCACACTAATGTGTTACTTTTCTGCAGAGTCCAGGGTTGTGCTATGAAGATAGCGCAGCCGGATCTTAATTCTGCATGGAGAATTAAAGGGACAATCTAGTCAAAATTAAACTTTCATAATTCAGAAAGGGTATGTAATTTTAAACAACTTCTTACTTTTGTCATCAAATTTGCTTTGTTCTTTTGGTATTCTTAGTTGAAAGCTAAACCTAGGTAGGCCCATATGCTAATTTCTAAGCCCTTGAAAGCCTCCTCTTATCTGGTTGCATTTGACAGTTTTTCACAGCTAGAGGGCGTTTGTTATCTATATGGCACACATGAACTTTGTGCTCACGCCCGTGGAGATACTTATGAAAGTGCACTAATTGGCTACAATGGAAGTCTGTCAAAAGAACTGAAATAAGGGGTCAGTCTGCAGAGGCTTAGATGTAAGATAATCACAGGTAAAAAGTATATTAATATAACTGTGTTGGTTATGTTAAACTGGGGAATGGGTTATAAAGGGAAGGGACTTGTAGTGCAAGTGTCAAAGAGAAGCGTATTACTACATATTAAAATTAAGCTCCAAAGAGCTTACAAAAATTAAATAGCCTCATATTTTGCATTCTATTTGGTCTCACAAACTTTACAGCTGACTCATTCATAAACACTCCTAACCTTAACTGGGAATGCTCTCATGGAAAGGGCTAAGGTTCAACAAAGGAGAAAAAAAAAAGAGAAAGAGGTAAATTGGATAGTAGAAATAAATTGTAAAAAAAAATTACAATTGTACAATGGTTTATAAAAGTTACATTTTTTAATTCCTTGTCCCTTTTTTTCTTTCAAGGTTCAAGTATGTAAACAACTTGCTTCTGTTTTCAAATCTACATTGCTCTCTTTGTATCTGTGTAAATTGCTCTCTTTGTATCTGTGTAAAAAGGTATACCTAGGTAGGCTCAAGTGTGTGAAGTAAGATATGGCAGCAGTTTTGGAAGTACACATTTTAACAATATTATGAACTGTTCAAATACTGCTTTGATCTAGTGCTCAAAAGTGTATAACATTGTTAAAAGCATTCTTGCACAACTTCTTCCATATAGTGCTCATGAGCCTACTTACTTTTCAAAAAGGACCGGATTAACCATGGGTACAAGTGGGTCCAATGGTCCCATGCAGCACTTGACAAGGGGCAGCACTTCAGTCACTGCCGACCCAGACGACTTCTGTGTCTTTGTGGGGGTAGTCGCAATCTCTCAGCAACATAACCTCCTCATGTACAAAGAAACAGAACCAGTCAGGCGCGACATTCAAGGTGGGACAAGTGCATCTCCCCCAGCGGCCAGGCTAGTAGGTTGATATGCTAGTCAGTAATGTTACTACTTGGGGGGGGGGGCATCATTTCGATCTTGGACCCAGGCAGCACAATATCTTGAGGCTGCCCTGTTTTTAACTTAGGATATCAAGTGAGTGAAAAATATTTGTTGGAAAATTATTTTTAGATTGAGCTTTCTACCTGAATCGTAAAAAAATCGTTTCATGTCCCTTTAAGTCTCTCTTTATTTTTTTTATTCATTGTTAATTATAGTTCTAAAAACAATTGAAAGCTCTCCAGTGAATATGTTTATACCTCACACTGCAGCTCTTCTTTTTACAGTTGAGGATCATCTGCCTCAAAACGGAAAGACCTCCACGGGATTCAACTCCCAAAAAGTCAGGCCTCCTTAAAAGATCAGAGGTGCAACACTGAGCCGTGACAGATGCAAGAGACAGTCGCCTTTCTTCCACCAGGTGGATTCCTCTACTTATGTCTTGCAAGGGGATATTTTGTCTTTGCCTCCTGGTAACTATTTGTTGGAAGAAAGCCCTGTTAATAATGGATAGAAGGAAGAGCGAAGGAGATGTGAAACTACTCCTCCCGCAAGACTTTTCACACTCACTGCACTCGAAAATCAGCAGTAGGATGAAACCTGTTCTGTTTTTCCATATATATATATATTATTTTTTTTCCGTATATATGTATATATCAGGGGGATGACTGCACATCCCCTTCCCATCAGTTTTAATGTAGCACTTTTTGGAGGGCGGTGGTAGCAGTTTGGAACTATCTAAGGGTCAATGTCCCATTGCCCACGTAGCATCTTTAAATTCACTGCTGTGTATTCATGTTTGACATGTTTGTGCCTCCTCGCCATTTGGCAGTTGATCTATGACGCTCAATCCAGCTGTTTGGTTTACATGAAATTTAGCTTTTTTATATTTTTTTGGCATTATAGCACTTTTTTTTATTGCTCCTAATGCCTTTTTCATAGCGAAAAACATTTTAAAAGATTTTTGAATGTATCCCTACCTAATAATCTGTTACCATTCCTTTTAAGGACTTGTCTGAAGGGCTCTGAAACCAAATCATTCTGAACCTCATTATAGAAAGCATGGCTGAGTTAAGAGTTTGTTTTTTTAACATAAATGTCTTACAGCTGGTTCCATAATTGCCGATTATGGGTGAACATTCTTCATGGGATGGAAACTGCCAAAAACGCTATCATATGGGACAAGGTGATAAAATTGAGAAAAGCTGTTTAAGCATCTGGACCATGAGTCAGCAGGATTTCAATTTACATCTCCATTGGAAAATGACTTCTAATGCCAAGACTGATAAAATTCAAGTTATTAAATAGGTCTTTAGACCTGTTTTATGGAGGACTCACCAATACACATGCATTATGCTCATGCAGGACTGCCTACATTGTCCAGTTTCCTCCTCTTATATTACATACTTTGTGTGTTTATGACATCCTTTATAACCTAGATCAGCTGCTAAAGTGGCATTAGATGCCTTTAGATACATCCTTTTTTTAATACATCCATATGCCAAGAAGAGCGTTTTACATTGGATCTTCACTGCCTGCTGAAGGCACCATGTCACTTGACACTATGCAGTTAGAGAACTTTAAATGCCCAATTCTTCTTTTGTTTTTCTTTTCTACCACCCCCTTTTTAAAAAAAAAAAAAGAAAAAGAAAAAAAGTAATACCCCACAGAAAATGTCCAGTGGATTGGGGCAACCCTGGTACAAATGGTACATTCCCATGCCTTGTTATTTTTGTATATCCATTTAGCCATGGGCAGATATGCCAATGCCCAATTTAGCTGCACACAAACTAAATCTCAGCTCTTCCAGCCTTGGTGACTTTTTGCTTCTACTCTGTCAAACTCCGGAAGATATGTGCGGTCTATTTCTTGATCACACAGACGTTTGCCCACCATGTGTAGCTACCACATAATGGTTTCAATTAAATGGCCAGACTCACACACTAATGTTTTTAGTCGGTACTAGTTAAAGCTGCTATATATAATCCTATATTTATCTTCTAGTGAATGGTGATTTGTTTATTTGAATCTGCTATATGGGTAGGCATACAATGACCGGTACAATCAACATCCTTTCTTCTTACTCTTCCCTGAGAACGGGGGGGGGGGGGGGGGGGGGGGGGGGAGGACTTTAGCTTCTGGGTGCTTCCTTCTAGCAAGGGCAGGATAATTCTCTGTTATAATCCTTATAGAACTTTCATGTCCTTTTAAAATTACTTTGTTGTATAATGATGCTGAAATATTATGTGTATACTGATAATGAACACGCTGCGCTGTATGATACTGATTTTTACACTAATTCTGTACACTGCACTATGTAATGGTACTGGGTATCAATACCCTTATAATGAACATTTTACTGTATGATGATGATGACTATCTGTGCTGATCATGTGGCTGTCTTTTGATGCTGATATTAATAATGAACATGCTGTGCTGTATAATAATACAAAATGTAACCAAAGCAATGGCTTCGAAACTAGACTGATCTATTGTAAATTATCTTATTTGTTGGTGCTCTTTAAAACTTTTAGCCTCCAGAAGTGTCTGCATTTGTATTTAGGATAATATATTGCTGACTTTCTGGTAGCCAAAGTGTTAATGCAGTCCTATTCATGAGGGTTTCTAGGTACTAGAAGCTATACACATTCATACAGTGTTGCTTTTTTATTATTATAACGCAGCATGTTCATAATCATGTCATAATACTCTAATTTTATTCCTTCATTGAGAAGCAGTTAACACCAACTCTATATAGCTCTATTTGATCTTCTGTCTTCCTTTCCCCTATTTATTTTTCTGTGTAGTGATATTAATGGGAGATGACTCATTTTGTGCATATAAGTTGTAAATAATGCCGGCCTGCAAGGCCTTTTGGTATTTTCTTAACTGTACATCCTTAGAACAAATAATAAATGAGAAAATGATTTAGGACCAGAATGGGTTTGTCTTGTTTTTTTTTTTTTTATTATCTTAAAGGAACACATTTCTTTCATGTAATTAGCAAGAGTCCATGAGCTAGTGACGTATGGGATATACAATCCTACCAGGAGGGGCAAAGTTTCCCAAACCTCAAAATGCCTATAAACACACCCCTCACCCCACCCACAATTCAGTTTTACAAACTTGGCCTCCTATGGAGGTGGTGAAGTAAGTTTGTGCTAAGATTTCTACGTTGATATGCGCTGCTCAGCATTTTGAAGCCCGATTCCTCTCAGAGTACAGCGAATGTCAGAGGGTTATGAAGGGAGTATCACCTATTGAATGCAATGGTTTTCTTCATGGGAGATCTATTTCATAGGTTCTCTGTTATTGGTCATAGAGATTAATCTCCTACCTCCCTTATTCAGATCGACAATATACTCTCATATGCCATTACCTCTACTGATAACTGTTTCAGTACTGCTTTGACTATCTGCTATATGTGGATGGGTGTCTTTTGGTAAGTATGTTTTCATTATTTAAGACACTCTCAGCTATGGTTTGGCACTTTATGTATTAATATAAAGTATTGTACTTATATTTGCCATGTGTCGGGTTTATGTATATTTCCTTTTGCTTTTGCAGACTGTTAGTTTCATATTTGAGAAAAGCATATTTAGGAAAATATTTTTTCTTACCTGGGGTATAGTCTTTTTTTCAGTTGATGTTTTCTCTTTTAATTGCGCAGGCAAAATTAGGCTTGCAAGGGTGCAAAATGCCAAAGTTTATTGCGTCATTCTTGGCGCGAGAATTTCTCTTACTTGGTGTATTCAGTCCACGGCTTCATCCTTACTTGTGGGATATTCTCAATCCCTACAGGAAGTGGCAAAGAGAGCACACAGCAAAGCTGTCTATATAGCTCCCCTCAGGCTCCGCCCCCCCCAGTCATTCTCTTTGCCGCTCTAACAAGTAGCATCTCCACGGGAGGGTAAAGAGTATGTGGTGTTAGATTTGTAGTTTTTATTTCTTCAATCAAGAGTTTGTTATTTTAAAATAGTGCCGGTTTGTACTATTTACTCTGAGGCAGAAAGTGATGAAGATTTCTGCTGAGAGGAAAAAGATTTTAGCATGTTGTAACTAAAATCCATGGCTGTTCCCACACAGGACTGTTGAGTACAGGAGAACTTCAGTTGGGGGGAACAGTTTGCAGGCTTATACTGCTTAAGGTATGTTCAGTCATTTTTTCTAACAAGACCTGGTAGTGCTAGAAGACTGACAGATATCCCATGAGGGAAGGTAAGCCATTTTCTGAGACACAGTATAGAATGATGGCTTCAGTTAAGGGCTTTAATACTGGTAGACACTGTAATGGGCTAAATCGATTACTTTATTAGGGTAATCTTATGTTTATTAAGTGTTTTTAAACGATTGGAAACACTTTTGGGGACTTTTTTACGCCTGGCATATTATAAGACAGCTTATTTGACTCAGGAAGGCCCCATAACTCTGGAGAAGGAAGGAGGAGGGCCTCATTTTCGCGCCTCAATTGCGCAGTTGATTTGCAACACAGCTCCACGCAGCTTCATGTGCAGAGCCTTTAGAGTACAGGAGGACTTCAGGTGTACCCTTTGCTCCCCCACCTATCTTTAAGAAAATGTTCCCCATAAACGACCCTAGGCGGGACATGTGGCAGACGGTCCCTAAGGTAGAGGGGGCTGTTTCAACACTGGCTAAGCGTACAACTATACCAATAGAGGACAGTTGTGCTTTCAAAGATCCTATGGATAAAAAATTGGAAGGATTGCTGAAGAAAATTTTTGTTCAGCAAGGTTTTCTGCTTCAACCAATTGCCTGCATTATCCCGGTAACTACTGCAGCGGCTTTTTGGTTCGAGGCCCTGGAGGAGTCGCTCCAGAGGGAGACTTCATACGATGAGGTCATGGATAGAATTCACGCTTTAAAGCTGGCTAATTCTTTTATCACTGATGCCGCTTTCCAATTGGCTAAGCTAGCGTCGAAAAACTCAGGTTTTGCCATCGTGGCGCGACGAGCGCTTTGGCTCAAATCGTGGTCGGCGGATGTGTCGTCCAAAACAAAACTGTTAAATATTCCCTTCAAGGGGAAGACCCTTTTCGGCCCAGAGCTGAAAGAAATTATTTCAGATATCACTGGAGGCAAGGGCCATGCCCTTCCACAAGATAGGCCGTTTAAGGCAAAAAACAAGGCTAATTTTCGCTCCTTTCGCAACTTCAGGAGCGGACCTGCCGCAACCTCTGCTGCTACAAAGCAAGATAACGCTTCCCAGCTCAAGGCAACCTGGAGACCCTTGCAGGGCTGGAATAAGGGTAAACAGGCCAAGAAGCCTGCTCCTGCTACCAAGACAGCATGAAGAGGTAGCCCCCGATCCGGGATCGGATCTGGTAGGGGGCAGACTTTCTCTCTTTGCTCAGGCTTGGGAAAGAGATGTTCCGGATGATACACCCAGTTCCAATTGCAGAACAAGGACTGGGCTTTTACTCAAACCTGTTCGTAGTTCCCAAGAAGGAAGGAACTTTCAGGCCAATCCTGGATCTAAAAATTCTAAACAAATTCCTCAGTTCCGTCTTTCAAGATGGAAACCATTCGGACAATCTTGCCGATGATCCAGGAAGGTCAATATATGACTACCGTGGATCTCAAGGATGCGTACCTACATATACCTATCCACAAAGATCACCATCAGTTCCTAAGGGTCGCCTTTCTAGACAAACATTACCAGTTTGTTGCCCTTCCTTTCGGGTTGACCACCGCTCCCAGAATTTTCACAAAGGTGCTAGGGTCCCTTCTGGCGGTACTAAGACCGCGGGGCATTGCAGTAGCACCTTACCTAGACGACATATTAATACAGGCGTTGTCTTTTCACAAAGCCAAGGCTCATACGGACATCGTTCTGGCCTTTCTAAGGTCTCACGGGTGGAAGGTGAACGTAGAAAAGAGTTCTCTGTCCCCGCTCACAAGGGTTCCCTTTCTGGGAACATTAATAGACTCGGTAGAAATGAAAATCTTTCTGACAGAGGTCAGAAAGACAAAACTGTTGAATACTTGCCGAGTTCTTCATTCCATTCCTCGGCCTTCCGTGGCTCAGTGCATGGAAGTAATTGGTTTAATGGTTGCGGCGATGGACGTAGTCCCTTTCGCCCGAATCCATCTCAGACCACTGCAACTGTGCATGCTCAAACAGTGGAATGGAGATTACGCAGATTTATCTCCTCAAATTCAAATGGACCAAAAAACCAGAAACTCTCTTCTCTGGTGGTTGTCTCAAGTTCACCTGTCTCAGGGAATGAGTTTCCGCAGACCGGAGTGGACCATTGTCACGACCGACGCCAGTCTGGTAGGCTGGGGTGCGGTCTGGAAATCCCTGAAGGCTCAGGGACTATTGTCTTGGGAAGAATCTCTTCTCCCGATAAACATTTTGGAACTGAGAGCGATTTTCAACACGCTCCAGGCGTGGCCTCAACTAGCAGAGGCCAAATTCATCAGATTTCAGTCGGACAACATCACGACTGTAGCGTACATCAATCATCAGGGGGGAACAAAGAGTTCCCTAGCGATGAAGGAAGTTTCCAAGATTATCAAATGGGCGGAGGATCACTCCTGCCATCTTTCTGCAATTCACATCCCAGTGGTAGACAACTGGGAGGCGGATTTTCTAAGTCGTCAGACTTTCCATCCGGGGGAGTGGGAACTCCACCCCGAGGTTTTTGCTCAGCTGACCCAGCTTTGGGGCATTCCACAGTTGGATCTGATGGCGTCCCGTCAGAACACCAAACTTCCCCTTTACGGATCCAGATCCAGGGATCCCAAGGCGGCATTGATAGATGCATTAATAGCGCCTTGGTCATTCAGTCTAGTTTATGTCTTTCCACCGTTTCCTCTTCTGCCTCGGCTAATAGCCAGAATCAAACAGGAGAAGGCTTCGGTAATTCTGCTAGCGCCTGCGTGGCCACGCAGGACTTGATATGCAGACCTAGTGGACATGTCATCGGTCCCACCATGGAAACTGCCATTGAGGCAGGATCTTCAAATTCAAGGTCCTTTCAAGCATCCAAATCTAGTTTCTCTGCAACTGACTGCTTGGAGATTGAACGCTTAATCCTAGCTAAGCGGGGGTTCTCTGAATCAGTTATAGATACTCTGATACAGGCCAGAAAGCCTGTCACCAGGAAAATTTACCATAAGATATGGCGGAAATATCTTTATTGGTATGAATCCAAGGGTTACTCGTGGAGTAAAGTTCGGATTCCAAGGATATTGTCTTTTCTCCAAGAAGGTTTGGAGAAAGGTCTGTCAGCTAGTTCCTTAAAGGGACAGATATCTGCTCTGTCTATTCTGTTACACAAGCGTCTGGCAGCTGTACCAGACGTTCAAGCGTTTGCACAGGCCTTAGTTAGAATCAAGCCTGTCTACAGACCTGTGGCTCCTCCATGGAGTCTAAATTTAGTTCTTTCAGTTCTTCAAGGGGTTCCGTTTGAACCTTTGCATTCCATAGATATCAAGTTATTATCTTGGAAAGTTTTGTTTTTAGTTGCTATTTCTTCTGCTCGAAGAGTTTCAGAATTATCTGCTTTACAGTGTGATTCACCCTATCTGGTGTTCCATGCAGATAAGGTTGTTTTGCGTACTAAACCTGGTTTCCTTCCGAAGGTGGTTTCTAATAAGAATATTAACCAGGAAATCATTGTTCCTTCTCTGTGCCCTAATCCAGTTTCTAAGACGGAACGACTGTTGCACAATCTTGATGTGGTTCGTGCTTTAAAGTTCTATTTAAAAGCAACTAAAGATTTCAGACAAACATCATCCTTGTTTGTTGTGTATTCTGGTAAGAGGAGAGGTCAGAAAGCGACTGCTACCTCACTTTCATTCTGGCTGAAAACCATCATCCGATTGGCTTATGAGACTGCTGGTAAGCAGCCTCCTGAACGAATTACAGCTCATTCCACCAGAGCTTTGGCTTCCACATGGGCTTTCAAGAATGAGGCTTCTGTTGAACAAATTTGTAAGGCAGCGACTTGGTCTTCACTGCATACATTCGCCAAATTTTATAAATTCGATACTTTTGCTTCTTCGGAGGCTATTTTTGGGAGAAAGGTTTTGCAAGCAGTGGTGCCTTCCGTTTAGGTTACCTGACTTGTTCCCTCCCTTCATCCGTGTCCTATTGCTTTGGTATTGGTATCCCACAAGTAAGGATTAAGCCGTGGATTGAATACACCAAGTAAGAGAAAACAGAATTTATGCTTACCTGATAAATTTCTTTCTCTTACAGGTGTATTCAGTCCACGGCCCGCCCTGATTTTTAAGTCAGGTTCAAATTTAATTTACTATAACTACAGTCACCACTGCACTCTATGGTTCTCCTTTTTCTCCTAACCGTCAGTCGAATGACTGGGGGGGAGGAGCCTGAGGGGAGCTATATGGACAGCTTTGCTGTGTGCTCTCTTTGCCACTTCCTGTAGGGATTGAGAATATCCCACAAGTAAGGATGAAGCCGTGGACTGAATACACCTGTAAGAGAAAGAAATTTATCAGGTAAGCATAAATTCTGTTTTTTGTTGGCGCAAAGTTATGTCCGATGACGCAAATTTGTTATTTCCGGCGTCTTAGTTGAAGCCGAGTTCCTTGCTCAAGGTTGCGTCAATGACGCGAGTGTCAATTTCAATTACGTTGTGCGTCATACTTGGCGCCAAATAATTTAATTATTTAAAACCCCATTCCTATGTGCCTCTTGCCTTTTTCTATGTTAGAGGGCTATGCTGTTTGCATTTTTTCCCATTCCTGAAACTACCATATAAGGAAATTGATAATTTTGTTTTATATGTTGTTTTCTTCTACAAGATACGACTAGTCCACGGATTTCATCCTTACTTGTGGGATATTAACCTCCTGCTAACAGGAAGTGGCAAAGAGCACCACAGCAGAGCTGTATATATATAGCTCCTCACTTCCCTCCACCCTCAGTCATTATCTTTGCTACCCTGGCTAAGCGTACAACTATACCTATTGAGGACAGTTGTGCTTTCAAAGACCCTATGGATAAAAAGTTAGAGGGTCTTCTAAAGAAATTATTTATTCATCAGGGTTTTCTTTTACAACCTACAGCCTGCATTGTTCCAGTAACTACTGCAGCAGCTTTTTGGTTTGATGCTCTAGAAGAGTCTCTGAAGGTTGAGACCCCATTAGAGGACATTTTGGATAGAATTAAGGCTCTCAAGCTAGCTAATTCTTTTATTACAGATGCCGCTTTTCAAATTGCTAAATTGGCTGCAAAAAATACAATCTTTGCCATTTTAGCGCGTAGAGCGTTATGGCTCAAATCGTGGTCTGCTGATGTGTCATCAAATTCTAAGCTTTTAGCTATCCCTTTCAAGGGTAAGAGCCTATTCGGGCCTGAATGGAAGGAAATCATTTCTGACATCACAGGAGGTAAAGGCCATGCCCTACCTCAGGACAGGTCTGTTAAGATGAGGGGTAAACAAAATAATTTTCGTTCCTTTCGAAATTTTAAAGGAGTACCCTCTGCTTCCTCTTCCTCCACAAAGCAGGAAGGGAATTTTGCTCAATCCAAGTCCGCCTGAAGACCCAACCAGGCTTGGAATAAAGGTAAACAATCCAAGAAGCCCGCTGCTGCTACTAAGACAGCATGAAAGGGCGGCCCCCGATCCGGGACCGGATCTAGTAGGGGGCAGACTTTCTTTCTTTGCTCAGGCTTGGGCAAGAGATGTTCAGGACCCCTGGGCATTGGAAATTGTGACCCACGGGTATCAACTGGAATTCAAGGATTTTCTCCCAAGAGGGAGATTTTATCTTTCATGATTGTCTGTAGACCAGATAAAAAGAGAGGCGTTCTTACGCTGTGTAAAAGACCTCTTTACCATGGGAGTAATTTGTCCCGTTCCAAAACTGGAACAGGGACAGGGGTTTTACTCAAATCTTTTCGTGGTTCCCAAAAAAGAGGGAACTTTCAGACCAATTTTAGACCTCAAGTGTCTAAACAAATTTCTCAGAGTCCGATCGTTCAAGATGGAGACTATACAAACAATCTTACCAATGATCCAGGAGTGTCAATATATGACTACCGTGGACTTGAAGGATGCATACCTTCATATCCCTATTCACAAGGATCATCATCAGTTCATACGGTTTGCCTTCCTGGAAAAACTTTATCAGTTCGTGGCTCTTCCCTTCAGGTTGGCTACAGCACCCAGAATCTTCACAAAGGTTCTAGGGTCTCTTCTAGTGGTTCTAAAGCCCGCGGGGCATAGCAGTGGCGCCTTATCTGGACGATATTCTGATTCAGGCGTCAACTTATCATCTGATAAAATCTCACATGGACATAGTGTTGTCTTTCCTGAGAACTGACGGTTGGAAGGTGAACATAGAAAAGAGTTCACTAGTTCCATGGACAAGGGTTCCCTTCTTAGGAACTCTGATAGACTCGGTAGACATGAAAATATTTCTGACGGAGGTCAGAAAAGCCAAGCTTCTAAATACTTGCCAAGCACTTCAGTCTATTCCTCGGCCATCAGTGGCTCAGTTTATGGAAGTCATTGGATTAATGGTAGCGGCAATGGACATCATTCCGTTTGCTCGCTTTCATCTCAGACCACTGCAGCTGTGCATGCTCGGACAGTGGAATGGGGACTATGCAAATTTATCTCCTCAGATAAATCTGGATCAAGAGACCAGAGACTCTCTTCGTTGGTGGTTGTCGCCGGATCATCTGTCCCAGGGGACATGTTTCCGCAGACCCTCGTGGGTGATAGTGACAACTGACGCCAGTCTTCTAGGCTGGGGTGCAGTCTGGAATTCCCTGAAGGCTCAGGGTGTTTGGACTCAGGTGGAGTCTCTACTTCCAATCAATATTGTGGAACTGAGAGCAATATTCAATGCGCTTCAGGCGTGGCCTCAGTTGGCTTCGGCCAAATTCATCAGATTCCAGTCGGACAATATCACGACTGTGGCGTATATCAATCATCAGGGGGAACAAGGAGTTCCTTAGCGATGATAGAAGTATCAAAGATAATCCGATGGGCGGAGGCCCACTCTTGCTATCTATCGGCAATCTACATCCCAGGAGTAGAGAACTGGGAAGCGGATTTTCTAAGTCGTCAGACTTTTCATCCGGGGGAGTGGGAACTCCATTCGGAGGTGTTTGCCTCATTGATTCGACAATGGGGCAGACCGGAATTAGATCTGTTGGCGTCTCGTCAGAATGCCAAGCTTCCACGTTACGAATCCAGGTCGAGGGATCCTTAGGCCGTACTGATAGATGCCCTGGCAGTGCCTTGGTCGTTCGGCCTAGCTTATGTGTTTCCACCGTTTCCTCTCCTTCCACGCGTGATTGCTCGGATCGAACAGGAGAGAGCTTCAGTAATACTGATAGCGCCTGCGTGGCTACGCAGAACTTGGTATGCAGATCTAGTGGACATGTCCTCTCTGCCACTGTGGAAACTTCCTTTGAGACAGGACCTTCTCATTCAAGGACCTTTCCAACATCCAAATCTAAATTCTCTGCAGCTGACTGCTTGGAGATTGAATGCTTGATTTTAGCTAAGCGGGGATTATCTGATTCGGCCATCGATACTTTGATACAGGCTCGTAAGCCTGTCACTAGAAAGATCTATCATAAGATATGGTGTAAATATATTTGTTGGTGTGAATCCAAGGGTTACTCATGGAGTAAAGTTAGGATTCCCAGGATTCTGTCTTTTCTCCAAGAAGGTTTGGAGAAAGGGTTATCATCAAGTTCCTTAAAGGGACAGATTTCTGCTTTGTTAATTTTGCTTCACAAACGTTTGGCAGATTTGTCAGGCTCTAACCAGAATTAAGCCTGTATTTAGACCAATTACTCCTCCCTGGAGTTTGAATATAGTTCTTAGAGTTCTTCAAGGGGTTCCGTTTGAACCCATGCATTCCATAGATATTAAGTTGTTATCTTGGAATTTCTGTTTTTGATTTTTATTTCCTCTGCTCGAAGAGTTTCTGAGCTTTCAGCGTTGCAATGTGATTCGCCTTATCTTATATTTCATTCTGATAAGGTGGTTTTGCGTACGAAACCTGGATTTCTTCCTAAGGTTGTTTCAAATAAGAATATTAATCAGGAAATTTTTGTTCCTTCCTTGTGTCCTAATCCTCCTTCTGAGAAGGAGCCTCTGTTACATAACCTGGACGTGGTCCGTGCCTTGAAGTTTTACTTACAGGCGACTAAGGATTTCCGTCAATCATCTTCATTATTCATTGTTTAATCTGGAAAGCGTAGGGGTCAGAAAGCTACGGCTACCACTCTTTTTGGCTGAGGAGTATCATCTGCCTGGCATATGAGACTGCTGGACAGCAGCCTCTTGAAAGAATTACGGCTCATTCTACTAGGACTGTGGCTTCCACATGGGCCTTTAAGAACAATGCTTCTATTTAACAGATTTGCAAGGCTGCGACTTGGTCGTCTCTTCATACTTTTTCCAAATTTTACAAATTTGATACTTTTGCTTCTTCTGAGGCTGTTTTTGGGAGAAAGGTTCTTCAAGCAGTGGTGCCTTCCGTTTAGGTCTCTGTCTTGTCCCTCCCGTTTCATCCGTGTCCTGTAGCTTTCGTATTGTATCCCACAAGTAAGGATGAAATCCGTGGACTCGTCGTATCTTGTAGAAGAAAAGGAAATGTATGCTTACCTGATAAATTGATTTCTTCTACGATACGAGTCAACGGCCCTCCCTGTCATTTTAAGACAGATTATATATTTTTTTTTTTAACTTCAGTCACCTCTGCACCTTTAGCTTTTCCTTTCTCTTCCTAAAACTTGGGGTGGAGGGAAGGGAGGATCTATATATACAGCTGTGCTGTGGTGCTCTTTGCCACTTCCTGTTAGCAGGAGGTTAATTTCCCACAAGTAAGGATGAAATCCGTGGACTCGCCGTATCGTAGAAGAAATCAATTTATCAGGTAAGCATAAATTTCCTTTTTTCTCTTACATTTGCAAGATGTCTCAATCTGATCCTGTCTCAGAAACCACTGTTGGAACCCTGCTGCCTGATAACAGTTCTTCCAAAGCTAAGTGTATTTGTTGTAAATTTGTGGAGATTATATCTCCAGCTGTGATATGTAATAGTTGAAGGGATATATTATTATTGCCCCTTAGTTATATTATTCATATACCTTTTGTCAGGGTGCCAGGAATCAGACTGAGACGAGAAGTGCAAATAAAATCACACCTTTATTAATAGCAAAAAATTAAAAAATGTCCACAAGTCAAATAACAAGCCAGGTGTCAAAAACCAGAGCTGGTAGTCAGACGAGCCGAGTCAGGAGCCAAAGCGAATAGTCAGACGAGCCGGAATCGGGAACAATGAGAACAGCAGAGTCAGGAACAAGCCAGGGATCAGGAACCAGGAAGGACATCAGGCAGCCAGGTAATACACAGGAACTCTCACAAACAGGTCTCAGACAATGCAAAGGCAAAGCATACTGAACAGAGGCCCTTTAAATAATAAATGATGACATCACAATTCTGAGACTGCATCCTGTCTCACACGGATGATGCACAACAGTCTGGCCATAAAAGGAAGTGCAGGAAGTGAGCAGCATCCCCCACAATGCACCAAGTCAGGAAGAGAGGTGAGTAAAATGGCTGCCAGGAGCACATGGCAAACACAACAGGGAAAAACCCTGACAGTACCCTCCCCTCAACGACCCCTCCCCCGCGGGAGGACAAAAGGCTTATTGGGGAAACGGGCATGGAAGGCACGGAGGAGGGCGGGAGCATGAACATCAGAGGAGGGAACCCAAGAATGCTCCTCCGGACCGTAGCCCCTCCAGTGAACCAAATACTGTACACGGTCCCTGGACATATGAGAGTCAATAATGCTGCTGACCTCATGGTTGTCAACAAAGATAGGACGGGGACGAGGCAACACAGTGGTAAACCGATTACAAACCAATGTTTTCAAGAGGGAGACATGAAAAACATTGGAGATGCGCATAGCAGAAGGAAGGTCAAGAGCGTAGGCCACAGGATTAACCCGTCGGAGTATTCGAAAAGGTGCGGGCAGACGCCTACTATCAGCCTGGAACTTTTGGCGCTGCATAGAACGATGAAGGCAATCCTGAATCTGCACCCACGTGGAACGGAGTTGCCAGAGATGCTCCTCCAAAGCCGGAATACCCTGAGACATGAATGAATCGGGCAACAAGGATGGTTGAAACCCATAATTCGCCATGAACGGTGATAACTTGGAGGAAGCATTAATAGCACTATTACGAGCAAACTCTGCCCAAGGTAACAGTTCAGACCAATTATTGTGGTGATCTGAGACATAGCAACGGAGGAACTGTTCCAGAGCTTGATTAGACCGTTCCGCAGCCCCACTGGATTAAGGGTGATATGCTGAGGAGAAGGAAAGCTGGATCCCCATTTGAGCACAAAAGGAACGCCGAAATCTGGAGACAAACTGGCTACCCCGGTCCGACACTTTCTCCTTGGTAACCCATGTAAACGGAAAAATTGAAGCAAGCTCCTGAGCGGTAGGCAGCTTCATCAAGAGAATGCAATGTGACATTTTAGAAAAACGGTCAACCACCATAAGGATAACAGTATTGCCATTGGAAACAGGGAGCTCGACAATGAAGTCCATGGAAAGATGTGCCCAAGGATGCTCACCATTAGCAATAGGTTGAAGAAGACCCACAGGAAGACGTCGAGGAGTCTTATTCTGTGCACAAACTGAGCAGTAGGCAACATACGCAGCAACATCAGAACGCAGACCTGGCCACCTGAATTGTCGAGTGACAGACCAAATCATTTGGTTCTTGCCTGGGTGACCTGCGGCTTTAGGATAGTGGTAAGTGTGCATAAGTTTAGTTAGATGATTCTCAGGAACAAAACACTTACCACTAGGTTTCTCAGGCTGTACATAGGTTTGTGCTTCCAGGATCTCCTCCCCCAAGGGAGAAGTCAAATTAGTACGTATGGTAGCAAAAATATAGTCAGGAGGTATAACAGGAGTAGGTACAGACTCCTCCTTGGGCAGAGGCGAAAATTGTCGAGAGAGGGCATCAGCCCTAACATTCTTACTATCAGGCAGGTAGGAGACCACATAATTAAACCGAGACAAAAATAGCGCCCATCTGGCCTGTTGGTGCGACAAACGTTTTGCTTCAGATAGATAAGTTAAATTCTTGTGGTCAGTAAGAATGAGCACTGGCACGCTAGTACCCTCGAGAAGATGCCTCCATTCCTTGAGTGCCAAAATTATGGCCAGTAATTCCCTGTCGCCAATTTCATAATTGCACTCCGCTGGAGACAATTTCTTAGAGAAGAAACCACACGGATGCAAGGGACCATCAGGCGTAGGACGTTGAGACAAGAGGGCACCTACTCCAGTCTCAGACGCATCGATTTCAAGAACGAAAGGCAGGACAGGGTTGGGATGAGCCAGAACTGGAGCGGCAGCAAAGGCAGTCTTAAGACTATCAAAGGCCTCAATGGCAGTAGGCGACCAATGGAGTGGACCATTCTCTTTACGGGTCATGTCTGTGATTTGGTTTGACCAAGGAAGAAAAGTTTTTAAAGGGACATTATACACTCATTTTTTCTTTGCATAAATGTTTTGTAGATGATCTATAGCCCATAAAGGGTTTTTTTTTTAATAAATGTATAGTTTTGCTTATTTTTAAATAACATTGCTCTGATTTTCAGACTCCTAACCAAGCCCCAAAGTTTTATGTGAATACCGTCAGCTACCTACTCCAGCTTGCTCCTGTTTGTGTAAATGGTCTTTTCATATGCAAAAGAAGGGGGAGGGGGGGGAGAGTCTTATTTGCCACTTGCAGTGGGCTTTCCAGCTATCTTTTCAACAGAGCCAAACTGACAGCTTCTAAGTAAGTTTTTAAACAGTTTTATATTGGATTTTTATATTAGTATCTGTGAATCTTATTCTTTATAGTAGTGTCTATTACATGCAGTTATATGAAAATGAGTGTATACTGTCCCTTTAATAAACTTTCTATAGTAATTGGCGAACCCCAAAAAACGTTGAATAGACCGAAGACCAACTGGGCGAGGCCACTGCAGAACTGCAGATAACTTGTCAGGATCCATGGAGAACCCTACAATGGAGATAGCATAACCTAGGAAGGTTACTTGAGTCTGATGGAGCTCACATTTCTCAAGTTTACAAAACAGGCCGTTCTCACGTAGTCTCTGAAGAACCCGTGTAACATCAGAACGATGAGCCTCAAGTGTGGGTGAGTGTATGAAGATGTCGTCTAAGTACACCACAACACACCTCATAGGACATCATTAATTAATTCCTGAAAAACAGCAGGAGCATTACATAGGCCAAAGGGCATTACAAGATAATCATAATGCCCGCTCCTGGTGTTAAATGCTTTTTTCCATTCGTGACCCTCCTTAATCCTAACGAGATTGTACGCTCCTCTCAAATCAAGTTTAGTAAAGACCGTAGCTCCCTTGAGGCAGTCAAAGAGTTCCGTAATGAGCGGAATAGGGTAAGCATTCTTAATGGTAAGACGATTAAGACCCCTATAATCGAAACTCGCCACCCTTTTTCTTCACAAAGAAGAAGCCAGCCAGAGCAGGATTTGCAGATGATCCCCCTCGACAGAGCATCAGCAACATACTCCTCCATAGCACAATTCTCTGCAACAGACAAAGGGTACACCCGGCCCCGAGGAGGAATGGCTCCGGGTTGCAGGTCTATGGCACAATCGTAAGACCGGTGAGGAGGCAACGTACCGGCACGCACCTTGTCAAACACGTCTCGGAACTCTCAGTACTCCTCTGGCAATTGAGATACCGAAGAAGTGAACAAGACTTTAACTGGTTTCTGAAGACAAGTGGAAATACATTGCGGGGACCACAACAAAATTTCAGACCTGCGCCAGTCGAGACTGGGATTGTGCTTTTGGAGCCAGGGATAACCCAGAACAACTGGAAAATGCGGAGAGTTTATCACCTGGAACTGGAGGGTTTCAAAATGGAGAGCCCCAACAGCCATGGACAACGGAGCAGTTTCGTGAGTAACGAGTGCGGGCTGAAGGGGCCTGCCATCAATGGCCTCAATAGCAAGCGGAACGGACCGAGGCAAAACGGGAATGGAGTGCTTTGATACAAAAGCACTGTCAATGAAATAGCCAGCAGCACCGGAGTCAACAAGAGCCTGAGTGACTATGGAGGAGTCTACCCAGGAAAGGACAACCGTGACCAAAGGTTTCTCCTTAAGCGATTCCGGGGACAAGGATAAACCACCCAAGGTCTGCCCCCGACAGGACCTTAGGTGTGAGTGTTTCCCGGCCGTGTAGGACAAAAGGTGGCCCTGTAACCCACAATAGAGGCAGAGCCCCTCCCTCCTCCTAAAGGCCCTCTCCGCCGCTGAGAGACGCGTGAATCCCAACTGCATCGACTCAGCAGTACCTGGTGACTCGGGACCAGGAGGCATGGGAGGAGAGGGAGGCATGGGTGGGAACGAACACGTAGGAGACAACGGAACAGGAGGCTTCCGCAAGCGCTCCTTCAAAGAGGGCCTCTCTCTGAGTCTGATGTCAATTAGGATCAAAAAAGACACCAATGCCTCGAGATCCTCTGGTAAATCTCTGGCAGCAACTTCGTCTTTAATTGCATCAGAGAGCCCATGAAAGAAGGCGGCAACAAGGGCTTCATTGTTCCAACCTACCTCTGCGGCAAGCGTACGGAACTCAATAGCATACTGAGCAACAGATCTTGTACCTTGCTGAATGGACATGAGTCGTTTAGCAGCAGAGGAGGAGCGAGCCGGAACATCAAATACCCTTCGAAAGGATGCCACAAATTCAGGGTAATTTGAAATCACAGGTTTATTAGTCTCCCACAAGGGATTAGCCCAGGCAAGAGCTGTGTCAGAAATTAACGAGATGAGAAATCCCACCTTAGCTCTGTGAGAGGGAAACGCCTGAGGTAACATCTCAAAGTAAATGCCCACCTGGTTCAAAAACCCTCTGCACTGAATAGGATCGCCTCCATATCGCTGAGGTAGAGGTGCAGAACCGGACATGCTCCTGGTAGACAAAGGTGCAGCAGCGGAAACAGGAGCAGCCATAACATGCGGGACACTTTGGTCCAAATGTGCAGTGCGAGTCAGCAGGGTTTGCAGGGCTAGTGCAAATTGATCCAAGCGGTGATCCTGTACATCCATCCTGGAAATGATGGCAGGTAAAGGTGGATAATTAGCAGCATCAGGATTCATGGCCTTTGCGTAATGTCAGGGTGCCAGGAATCAGACTGAGACGAGAAGTGCAAATAAAATCACACCTTTATTAATAGCAAAAAATTATAAAATGTCCACAAGTCAAATAACAAGCCAGGAATCAAAACCAGAGCTGGTAGTCAGACGAGCCGAGTCAGGAGCCAAAGCGAATAGTCAGACGAGCCGGAATCGGGAACAATGAGAACAGCAGAGTCAGGAACAAGCCAGGGATCAGGAACCAGGAAGGACGTCAGGCAGCCAGGTAATACACAGGAACTCTCACAAACAGGTCTCAGACAATGCAAAGGCAAAGCATACTGAACAGAGGCCCTTTAAATGATAAATGACATCATAATTCTGAGACTGCAACCTGTCTCACATGGATCATGCACAACAGTCTGGCCATAAAAGGAAGTACAGGAAGTGAGCAGCATCCCCCACAATGCACCAAGTCAGGAAGAGAGGTGAGTAAAATGGCTGCCAGCAGCACATGGCAAACACAACAGGGAAAAACCCTGGCCTTTATTATAAAATAATGTTGCTGCTTTGATTATGAATACTATTAGATTTATGATTTATGTTCCTCTTTCCTATAGAACAATTTTGTTTGCTGTTAGATTTATGTTTTTAGATTTATGTTCCTCTTTCCTATAAAATAAGATGATTTCATCTTATTTACTGTAATCATATATATATATATATTCTATGGTAAACCACATGATTTACTGTAATTATTTGTTTTGTTATGTTGTCATTTTGCTGACCAGCACATATTCTTTATTGCTGATATAATGTAGATGTATATTGTAAACTGCTGACAATAACTGAATGATCTGTTCAGTTATTGGAAAGTCCAAAATCACTTCCTCTTTTTACATGATAAATAAATTTTTTCAATAACAAATAAACAGAATTTTTTGAGCAATTGTCTTGTGTCCATGTTCATTCTGTTACTCAGTAATTCTCCAGGATCCTGTGAAGGAAGGCTTCCAGCTCACCTCAGTCAGACCCCTCGGCCAGAAAAGACAGTGGCCGAGGGGTGGCAGCGGTGGGAAAAAATATTTATCATGTAAAAAGAGGAAGTGATTTTGGACTTAACAATAACTGAACAGATCATTCCGTTATTGTCAGCAGTTTACAACGTACATCTACATTATATCAGCAATAAAGAATATGTGCTGGTCAGCAAAATGACAACATTACAAAACAAATAATTACAGTAAATCATGTGGTTTTCCATAGAATATATATATGATTACAGTAAATAAGATGAAATCATCTTATTTTATAGGAAAGAGGAACATAAATCTAAGAACATAAATCTAACAGCATTCAGAATTGTTTTATAGGAAATAGGAACATAAATCATAAATCTAATAGTATTCAGAATTAAAGCAGCAACAGTATTTATTTATAAAGGTATATGAATAATATAACTGTAAGGGGCAATAATAATATATCCCTTCCTTAGTTGTCATGATAAGCTTTTACATGCAGATAATGTGTCCATCAGTAATAGTACTATGCCTGTTGTTCCTTCAACATCTAATGTACAAGATATGCCTGTGAATATAAAAGATTTTATTGCTGATGCGGTTCAGAAGGCTTTGTCTGCCATCCCGCCTTCTAATAAACATAAAAGGTCTTTTAGAACTTCTCATAAAGTTGATGAAATTTCTAATGACCGACAACATACTGAATTATCCTGATCTGACGAGGATCTATCTGATTCAGAAGATCCTTCCTCAGATTTTGACACTGTCCTCTTGATATTAAAACTAGTAAATGTTTAAATTCTGTTTATAAACCTCCTGTCAGGATCCTGTAAAGGAAGGCTTCCAGCTCACCTCAGTCAGACCCCTCGGCCAGAAAAGACCCCTACAGTGGTGGCAGCGGTGGGAAAAAATGTATTTATCATGTAAAAAGAGGAAGTGATTTTGGACTTAACAATAACTGAACAGATCATTCAGTTATTGTCAGCAGTTTACAACGTACATCTACATTATATCAGCAATAAAGAATATGTGCTGGTCAGCAAAATGACAACATTACAAAACAAATAATTACAGTAAATCATGTGGTTTTCCATAGAATATATATATGATTACAGTAAATAAGATGAAATCATCTTATTTTATAGGAAAGAGGAACATAAATCTAAGAACATAAATCTAACAGCATTCAGAATTGTTTTATAGGAAATAGGAACATAAATCATAAATCTAATAGTATTCAGAATTAAAGCGGCAACAGTATTTATAAAGGTATATGAATAATATAACTGTAAGGGGCAATAATAATATATCCCTTCCTTAGTTGTCATGATAAGCTTTTACATGCAGATAATGTGTCCATCAGTAATAGTACTATGCCTGTTGTTCCTTCAACATCTAATTTACAAGATATGCCTGTGAATATAAAAGATTTTATTGCTGATGCGGTTCAGAAGGCTTTGTCTGCCATCCCGCCTTCTAATAAACGTAAAAGGTCTTTTAGAACTTCTCATAAAGTTGATGAAATTTCTAATGACCGACAACATACTGAATTATCCTGATCTGACGAGGATCTATCTGATTCAGAAGATCCTTCCTCAGATATTGACACTGTCCTCTTGATATTAAAACTAGTAAATGTTTAAATTCTGTTTATAAACCTCTTGTGGTTACTCCAGAGGTTTTTCCAGTTCCTGATGCTATTTCTGATATAATTTCTAAGGAATGGAATAGGCCTGGTACTTCTTTTATTCCTTCTTTAAGGTTTAAAAAATTGTATCTTTTTCCAGCAGTTACATTGGAGTTTTTGAGAAAAGATCCTCAAAGTTAATGGGGCTATCTCTACTCTTGCTAAACATACTACTATTTCTATGGAAGATAGTAATTATTTTTAAGCTCCTTTAGATAGGAAACTTGAATCTTATCTAAGGAAAGCCTATTTACAGTATATTCTGGTAATCTTTTCAGGCCTGCAATTTCTTTGGCTGATGCAGCTGCATCAACTTTTTGGTTGGAAAATTTAGCGCAACAAGAATTAGATTCTGATTTGTCTAGCATTGTTTGCTTGTTTCAACATGCTAATCATTTTATTTGTGATGCCAGTTGTTTCTTCGAAAACATGGTGGGAGGATCAATTTACCAAAAAGTTCTTTGATTCCTCAGACAAGGGTCACCTTGTTAGGTTTCCAGATAGATTCAGTGTCCATGACTCGGTCTCTAACAGACAAGAGACGCTTAAAATTGGATTCAGCTTTTCGGAACCTTCAGTCTCAGTCATTCCCTTCAGTGGCTATGTGCATAGAAGTTTTAGGTCTCTTTACTGCAGCATCGGATGCGATCCCCTTTGCTCGTTTTCATATGAGACCTCTCCAGCTTTGTATGCTGAGCCAATGGTGCAGGGATTATGCAAAGATATCACAATTAATATAATTAAATCCCAATGTTCGACTTTCTCTGACTTGGTGGTTAGATCACCATTGTATAGTTCAAGGGGCCTCTTTTGTTCGCCCAACCTGGACTGTGGTTACAACAGATGCAAGTCTTTCAGGTAGGGGAGATGTCTGGGGATCTCTGACAGCACAAGGGGTTTGGAAACCTCAAGAGGCGATGTTACCAATCAATATTTTAGAACTCCGTGCTATCTTCAGGGTTCTTCAGGTGTGGCCTCTGTTGAAGAGAGAACCGTTAATTTGTTTTCAGACAGACAATATCACAACTGTGGCATATGCCAATCATCAGGGTGGGACTCGCAGTCCCCAAGCCATGAAATAAATATCTTGCATACTTGCTTGAGCGGAATCCAGCTCCTGTCTAATTTATGTGGTTCATATCCCCGGTATAGACAATTGGGAAGTGAATTATCTCAGTCGTCAGACTTTACATCTGGGGGAGTGGTCGCTCCATCCAGATGTGTTTTCTCAGATTGTTCAGATGTGGGGTCTTCCAGAAATAGATCTGATGGCTTCCCATCTAAACAAGTAACTTCCCAGGTACCTGTCCAGGGATCCTCAGGTGGAAGCAGTGGATGCGTTAGCAGTTCCTTGGTGTTACCAACCTGCTTATATCTTCCCACCTCTAGTTCTTCTTCCAAAAGTGATTTCCAAAATCATCATGGAACAATCGTTTGTGTTGCTGGTAGCTCCAGCATTGCCTCACAGGTTTTGGTATGCGGATCTTGTTCGGATGTCCAGCTGCCAACCTTGGCCACTTCCATTAAGGCTAGACCTTCTGTCTCAAGGTCCGTTTTTCCATCAGGATCTCAAATCATTAAATTTGAAGGTATGACAATTGAACGCCTAGTGCTTAATCATAGAGTTTTCTCTGACTCTGATTAATACTATGTTACAACCTCGTAAATCTGTTTCTAGGAAGATTTATTATCGAGTTTGGGAGACTTATATTTTATGGTGTTCTTCTCATAAATTCTCCTAGCATTCTTTTAGAATTCCTAGAATTTTACAGTTTCTTCAGGATGGTTTGGATAAAGGTTTGTCTGCATGTTCCTTAAATAGACAAATCTCTGCTCTTTATTTTATTTCACAGAAAGATTGCTAAGCTTCCTGTTATTCACTGTTTTGTACAGGCTTTGGTCCGTATCAAGCCTGTCATTAAATCAATTTCTCCTCCTTGGAGTCTTAATTTGGTCTTGAAGGCCTTACAGTTTCCTCCTTTTGAGCCTATGCATTCTTTGGACATTAAACTACTTTCTTGGGAAGTGTTGTTCCTTTTGGCCATCTCTTCTGCTAGAAGAGTTTCTGAATTGTGAATCTCCTTTTCTGATTTTCATCAGGATAAGGCAGTTTTTTGCGGACTTCATTTAAATTCTTACCTAAGGTTGTGAATTCTAACAACATTAATAGAGAAATTGTGGTCCCTTCTTTGTATCCTAATCCTAAGAATTCTTTGGAGAAATCCTTGCATTCTTTGGATGTGGTAAGAGCTTTGAAATATGTTGAAGCTACTAAAGATTTCAAGAATACTTCTAGTCTATTTGTTATCTTTTCTGGTTCTAGGAAAGGTCAGAAGGCTTCTGCCATTTCCTTGGCATCTTGGTTAAAGCTTTTGATTCATCAGGCTTATTTGGAGTCGGGTCAGGCCCCGCCTCAGAGAATTACAGCTCATTCTACTAGAACAGTCTCCACGTCGTGGGCCTTTAAGAATGAAGCTTCAGTTGATCAGATTTGCAAAGCAGCAACTTGGTCTTCTTTGCATACATTTCATAAATTCTACCGTTTTTATGTATTTGCTTCTTCGGAAGCAGTTTTTGGTAGAAAAGTTCTTCAGGCAGCTGTTTGTTTGATTCCTCTGCTTATGTTTTAAGTTTTTTTCTTTCATTTATGGTTGTGGATTTATTTTTCTCAGCGGAAAATGGCTATTATTTTATCCCTCCCTCTCTAGTGACTCTTGTGGGGAGTTCCACATCTTGGGTATTTCTATCCCATACGTCACTAGCTCATGGACTCTTGCCAATATGAAAGAAATGAATTTATCAGGTAAGTTCTTACATAAATTATGATTTTTTGTATAAAGCACAATTATTTCCAAATTCCTTTGTTGATGCTTTTTACTCCTTTCTTTTTCACCCCACTACTTGGCTATTCGTTAAACTGAATTGTGGGTGTGGTGAGGGGTGTATTTATAGGCATTTTGAGGTTTTGGAAACTTTGCCCCTCCTGGTAGGATTGTATATCCCATACGTCACTAGCTCATGGACTCTTGCCAATATGAAATAAATGAATTTATCAGGTAAGTTCTTACATAAATTATGGGTTTTTTTTACAAAAAAAAACAGGGTTTTATCTGGAAAATGACAGTAAGGGAATTTAAATAAGCATAAAAAAATGAGCACATATTTGACTCAAGAGTAATACATTTATTCACCTTAAAGGATGCTAAAAATGCACTGTCAAAATGAAAAAGTCTTTAAAACCTTGTGTCACAAATTAAGGGAAAACGTCAACCTTTGAATAAGTCTCTTTGGCAGCTGTACTCTATAGTCTCATCATTCTCCAAAGCCACTGCAACTGCTTGGTGATTCTCGGGGGTGGTTCCGACAAATTAGACACAGTGCAAAAGATCAGAATGTCCAGAGCTGTTAACTTATACATGTTTAGTCTTCTCTGTTGCACATTGACCGTGAAATTGCAGTACATAAGACCCAAGGGGCATCAGATCACACATTACTACTAGCTGGTCATGTGATGTCAGCACCACAACACTTGATGTAAACACAGCATGATGTATGAAGCTTATCTAAGATGACTAAAATTACAGACATTAGAATAATAGTAATAACAATTGGATGACCTCATTATTTCCTTGTTAATACAATGTATACATATAAATTTATATGTGAGCAGAGCAAAAATAATTGGAAACAAGGAGGATATAAAGATAAAAATTAAAATAAAATATGAACAATAAAATGCAATTATAATACAATTATTAGAATAATAAATATAATAGATACTTAAAAGTCCCTGATAATAAAACCATCAAAAATACAACATAAAATCCACTGGAAATAACAGCCATATTGCCTAAAACAAAATAAACACCAGAAAAAATGTCAAATGAAAACTCATTGAATATAAATAAGTCCATATCCAGAGAACCAAATTTTTTATATTGAGTTTCCTATCTATAGTATAAATACACAAATGCCGCCTCCCCTTGTCCCGCCCATCGTGGGCGTAGCCAACGTATCAATAGGACGGAGTTATAGAAACTTCCTCAGACAGTGGTGACGTTGAGTCCATGGGAGTAATGTTACAGTTTCAAATGTTAGTAGCAAAGTCCCTCATTGGAATCAAAACTGTTACTGTATTGCAATTAGAAGAGACAAGTGGGACCGGAGTGCTTTGTTTGAGCGCCAAGGTGTTGGTAACAACTCACGGTCTGTTCGTAGATTAGATCCGGTGTAAGGGTCAATGTAAATGAATCCGATGTGAAGGAATAGCTGACAATCCGTAGTAAAATCTTCGTTATAGTATAGTGACTGACAGCTCCTTGTAAAATATCCGTTTAAGAGGAAATATTTTACATGGAGCTGTCAGTCACTATACTATAACGAAGATTTCACTATGGTCTGTCAGCTATTCCTTCACATAGGATTCATTTACATTGACCCTTACACCGGAACTAATCTACGAACAGACCGTGAATTGTTACCAACACCTTGGCGCTCAAACAAAGCACTCTGATCCCACTTGTCTCTTCTACTTGCAATACAGTAACAGTTTCGATTCCAATGAGGGACTTTGCTACTAACATTTGAAACTGTAACATTACTCCCAAGGACTCAACGTCACCACTGTCTGAGGAAGTTTCTATAACTCCGTCCTATTGATACGTTGGCTGCGCCCACGATGGGCGGGACAAGGGGAGGCGGCATTTGTGTATACGTGCCCTTTTTCACCTTCACTTCCGACAACGGAGAAGTTCTTTTGTTTCTGTCTAATGCGCATCTCAGAACTCATTTGCGTGTTTAAACAGAGACTGTACTCTTCTGATTGCTGCGAGTCCCAGATCTGAAACGGCTCCTACTCAGAGGTTTCATCGGTCAGGTAGGCACCTCAGCAAAGTATTGCTTAGGTGTAGAGGTGCTCTGTAGTTTTAGTTTAGCCTTCTAGCCTGTCTAACTTCAATTGATAATTAAAGGGAAAAAAAGTTACCGTTTTTAAATTTAAAGGGACAGTAACTTTTTTTGTATGTTTATTTTTATTGAAGTTTTGTGTGTGTTATGAAAAATTGTTTCATTAAAAGTCAGAATGGAACAAGAGGCCTTGCAAAGTGTCGCTTGTTCCTTATGTTTTGATGCCAACGTGGGACCACCAATCCCTTTCTGTTCCTCATGTAATGAGAGGACTTTAAGCTACAGGGATAGAATTTTTACTGAGCCAACATTTTCTATAGAGGATGCTGTTCAGGAATCTAATGACAATGTTCAATATATGCCGCAGCTTTCTCCTCAAGTGCCCCAAATTTTACCGCCCTCACATGCAGTGCCCTGCGCTTCCTCTCTAGCTCCTGCTGGAGTTGCTTTAAAAGACATCGCTTCTCTCATGTCTTCTGTAGTTTCAGATGCGTTGTCTGCTTTCCTAATGTTGCAGGGAAAGCGTAAGAGGAAAATCAGACTTTCAGTAAGCGAGGTTTCTGACGCAGTTGTTGCTATCTCAGATGTCCCCTCACAGAAGCCTGAGGAGGAGGATAACGTAGTAGCATCTGAAGGTGAAATTTCAGATTCTGACAGTGTAATGCCTCTTGCTGATACTGAAGTTGTATTCTTCAGGTTTAAGTTAGAACACCTCCGTCTGTTACTTAAGGAGGTTTTAGCTACATTGGATGACAGCGACCTCACGGTCGCTGTTAATCCTATGAAATCCAGTAAGCTGAACAAATATTTTGAGGTACCTTCCTCGATGGACGTTTTTCCAGTACCAGACCGAGCTTCTGAGGTCATTGCTAAGGAGTGGGAGAGACCGGGTATACCTTTTTCTCCATCTCCTATATTTAAAAAGATGTTTCCTGTAGCTGACTCTGTTAAGGAGGCTTGGCAAACAGTCTCCAAGGTGGAAGGAGCGATTTCCACCTTAGCTAAGAGAACTACTATTCCCATAGAGGATAGTTGTGCTTTCAAAGATCCTATGGACAAATAATTAGAGGGGTTACTCAAAAAGATGTATGTACACCAGGGCTTACAATTGCAGCAAGCTGTGTGCATTGCTACTGTCACTAGTGCGGCGGCATATTGGTTTGATGCATTGAAACTTCCCTGGATGAAATCCAGGATATGATAAAAGCTCTTAAATTGGATAATTCCTTTATTACGGATGCTTCCCTTCAAGTTATCAATCTGGGAGCAAAGATTTCAGGTTTCTCTGTTCTAGCTCGCAGAGCCTTATGGTTAAAACCTTGGTCTGCGGATGTATCCTCTAAGTCTAAGCTTTTAGCGATTCCTTACAAGGGGAAGACCTTGTTTGGACCTGGCTTGACGGAAATAAACTGATATTACGAGAGGTAAGGGTCATCTTCTCCCTTAGGATAAGAGAAACAAACAAAAGGGACGACAGAGTAATTTTCGTTCCTTTTGAAATTTCAAGGGAAATTCTTCCTCTTCCGCCTCCAAGCAGGAACAGTCTAAACCTTCATAGAGACCCAATCAGTCTTGGAATAAGGGAAAACAATCCAAGAAGCCTGCTATTGAATCAAAGACAGCATGAAGGGCCTGTCCCCGATCCGGGACTGGATCTTGTAGGGGGCAGACTTCCCTTCTTCGCTCAGGCTTGGGTTTGAGAAGTGCAGGATCCCTGGGCAGTAGAAATAGTGTCCCAGGGATACAAACTAGAGTTCAGAAGCTTTCCTCCCAGAGGCAGGTTTCTGCTTTCAAGATTATCAGTAGACCAGACAAAAAGAGAGGCGTTCTTACACTGTGTAAGAGATCTCTCCGATCTGGGAGTGATAGATCCTGTTCCGATTCAGTAACAGGTTTTGGAATTTTTTCCAGTCTGTTTGTGATTCCCAAAAGAGAGGGAACCTTCAGGCCTATTTTAGATCTCAAGAGTCTAAACAAATTCCTCAGAGTGCCGTCCTTCAAGATGGAAACTATCCGTTCCATTCTCCCTTTGGTCCAAGAGGGTCAATTTATGACAACGGTGGATTTAAAGGACGCATACTTGCATGTTCCCATTCACAGGGATCATCACAGGTTTTTAAGGTTTGCCTTTATAGACAATCACTTCCACTTCGTGGCTCTGCCCTTCGGTCTTGCCACAGCTCCCAGGATTTTCTCAAAGGTTCTGGGTTCGCTGTTGGCAGTGCTTCGGTTACGGGGCATTGCAGTGGCGCCCTATCCGGACGACATCCTAGTCCAGGCGCCATCCTTACAACAGGCAAGATCCCACACGGAAATGCTGTTATCCTTCCTGTGATCTCACTGATGGAAGGTAAATTTGGAAAAGAGTTCCTGAGTCCCAAATGCAAGGGTAACTTTCCTGGGAACCATAATAGATTCCCTATCAATGAAGATATTTCTGACAGAAGTCAGGAAATCAAAGTCCACTCCTCGGCCATCAGTGGCCCAGTGTATGGAGGTAATCGAGCTGATGGTGGCAGCAATGGACATCATCCCGTTTGCTCGGTTCCATCTCTGACCTCTGCAGTTAAACATGCTCAGGCAATGGAACGGAGATTATGCAGATTTGTCTCCTCAAATACTTCTGGAGCAGGGGACAAGGGATTCTCTTCAATGGTGGTTGTCTGGGGATCATCTCTTCCAGGGAACCTGCTTTCGCAGACCATCTTGGGTGATTGTGACAACAGACGCCAGCCTTCTTGAATGGGGAGCAGTCTGGGGCTCCCTAAAGGCTCAGGGAGTTTCGACTCAGTCAGAGTCTGTTCTACCTATAAACATTCTGGAACTGAGACCGATCTTCAATGCTCTTCTGGCCTGGCCCAAGTTAGCCTCGGTCCAGTTCATCAGGTTCCAGTCGGAAAACATATCTTCAGTAGCTTATATCAATCATCAGGGAGGAACGAGAAGTTCGTTAGCGATGACAGAGGTAACTAAAATAATTCAGTGGGCAGAATCCCACTCTTACTGTCTGTCGGCGATCCACATCCCAGGGGTGGACAACTGGGAGGCGGACTTCCTGAGCAGGCAAACCTTTCACCCGGGGGAGTGGGAACTCCATTCGGAAGTGTTTTCCAGCCTGATTCTCAAATGGGGTCAGCCGGAATTGGATCTCATGGCATCTCGGCAGAATGCCTAGCTTCTGAGGTACAGGTCGAGGTCCAGGGACCCTCAGGCGGTACTGATAGACGCCCTGACGTTACCTTGGACCTTCAGTCTAGCATACCTATTTCCTCCATTTGCTCTTCTTCCTCGGGTTATTGCTCGAATCAAGCAGGAGAGGGCCTCGGTGATCCTAATTGCACCGGATTGGCCTCGCAGGATTTGGTATGCAGATCTGGTGGACATGTCATCTCTGCCACCCTGGAGACTCCCGTTGAGGAAGGACCTTCTAATTCAAGGACCCTTCCTTCACATAAATCTAGTTTCTCTGAAGCTGACTGCTTGGAGATTGAACGCTTAATATTATCCAAGCGGGGTTTTTCAGAATCGGTCATAGAGACCATGATTCAGGCTCGTAAACCTGTAACTAGAAAGATTTACCATAAGATATGGCGTACATATCTTTATTAGTGTGAATCCAAGGGCTACTCCTGGAGTAGATTTAGTATTCCTAGAATGTTGTCCTTTCTCTAAGAAGGTTTGGAGAAAGGCTCGTCGACAAGTTCCCTAAAGGGTCAAATTTCTGCCTTATCTATTTTGTTACACAAATATCTGGCAGATGTTCCACATGTGCAATCCTTTTGTCAGGCCTTGATCAGGATCAGACCTGTGTTCAAACCAGTTACTCCTCCATGGAGTCTTAATTTGGTTCTAAAAGTTCTTCAAGGGGCTCCGTTTGAGCCTATGCATTCCTTAGATATTAAGTTGTTATCTTGGAAATTTGTATTTCTTGTTACTATTTCTTCTGTTTGCAGAGTGTCAGATCTGTCGGCATTGCAGTACGAGTCCCCTTACCTTATATTTCATTCAGATAAGGTAGTTTTACGTACTTAATTAGGATTTCTTCCTAAAGTTGTTTCTGATCACAACATTAATCAGGAGATTGTTGTTCTATCCTTGTGTCCTAATCCTACTTATCAGAAGGAACGGCTTCTGCACAGTTTGGACGTGGTTCGTGCCTTAAAATTTTACCTGCAGGCGACTAAGGATTTTCGTCAGTCTTCTGCTTTGTTTGTGGTTTTCTCAGGAAAATGTAAGGGACAGAAAGCTACGGCTACTTCTCTTTCTTTTTGGCTGAAGAGTATCTTACGTTTTGCATATGAGACTGCTGGACAGCAGCCTCCAGAGAGAGTTACGGCTCATTCCACGAGGGCTGTTGCTTCCTCATGGGCATTCAAAAATTAAGCTTATGTGGAACAGATTTGCTAAGGCTGCAACTTGGTCCTCTCTTCACACTTTTTCAAATTCTACAAATTTGACACTTTTTCAAAATTCTACAAATATGACACTTTTGCCGCTTTTCGGAGAAAGGTTCAGTGGTG
This sequence comes from Bombina bombina, assembly GCF_027579735.1. NCBI lineage: Eukaryota > Metazoa > Chordata > Amphibia > Anura > Bombinatoridae > Bombina > Bombina bombina. The sequence continues at coordinate 493,561,068 of NC_069501.1, read as the reverse complement.
CCTTCCGTTTACGTTCCCTGTCTTGTCCGTCCCGTATCATCTGTGTACTCTAGCTTGGGTATTGATTCCCAATAGTAATTAAGATGATCCATGGACTCATCGTGTCATTAAAAATAAAATAACATTTATGCTTACCTGATAAATTTATTTCATTTTTGACACGATGAGTCCACGGCCTGCCCTGTTTTTGTAAGACAAGTTGTTGGTTGTTATTAACTTCAGACACCTCTGCACCTTGTTACTTCCTTTCTCTCCTTTACTTCGGTCGAATGACTGGGTTGGGAGGGAAGGGAGGTGATATTTAACAGCTTTGCTGGGGTGCTCTTTGCCGCCTCCTGCAGGGCAGGAGTGGTATTCCCAATAGTAATTAAGAT